>NC_092717.1:3978757-4161445 GCF_047496885.1 Scyliorhinus torazame
TTCTTTTTGTGAAAGAGAATTCAGAAGATTACCGATCCTCAGAAAAAAAATCCTTCTCATCTTTGCCTTAAATAGGAGGCCTGTTATTTTTAAACTGTGCCCTCAGTTCCAGATTTTGCACAAGTGGAAACAGCGTATACCCTGCCCCCAGTCCCTCATAGAAACAAAGGAATTGGGAGAAGGAATAGTCCATTTGGCCTTTCAGAATGCTCTGCCATTCAATAAGACCGTGTCTGATTGCGGTTGCAACTCCACTTCCCCGTCTGTTACCCCCCCCCCCCCCCCCCCCCCCCCGCCTCATTGCCCTTGACTCTCATCTGTCAAAATCTATTTAACTCTGCTTTAAATTACTTCTTTTAGAAGTCTCATAACACCAGGTTAAAGTCCAACAGGTTTATTTGAAATCACAAACTTTCGGAGCGCTGCTCCTTCATCAGGTGAAGTGGAGGCAGGTTCACAAACACAGCATATGTAGGAGAGACACAATGTGCGTCTCCTGCGTGTTTGTGAACCTAATCACTTGCTGAATCTGTATAATAATCTTTAGTGATTCATGTACCGTGGCATCCAGATCCCTCGATAACACAAAGTTCTGCCCTCCCCCTCTCCATTTAAACAGTAGGCTGCTTTTCTATTCCATCTACCGAATTGGGCAAATTCTCCTCTACTTTCCCTGCCAACCTTCTGCCCACGCGCTTAATCTATCTGTTTTCATTTGCACATCCTTTGCCTCCTCTTGACTTACTTTCCTACCCAAAATAAAAGCAAAATACCGCGGATGCTGGAAATCGGACATAAAAATAGAAAATGTTGGGAAAACTCGGGTCTGGCAACATGAGGAGAGAGTAACAGAGTTAACATTTCAAGATCGTATGACTCTTCAGAGCTCGTGTTCTGCATGCTGTGTGCATTCAGATAAAGAAGCTTTAATTCTGCCTTTTTACCATTTTTCCATACTCTGACCCATTGGGATGTGGGCGTCACTGGCAAGGCCAGCATTTGTTGCCCATCCCTAATTCTGCTTGAGAAAGTGGTGGCAAGCTGCTGCCTTGCTGGTACATATTTGTAAGCTCTGCCCCTTCAGGTGTCGCACCCTGATTTTCAATACCCATATTGCTACCCTGCAGCATTGTCTTGTCTTTCCTCTTCAATCTTCCAAATCTCCCCTCATGTGATTTGCCCCCTTGGTACTTTGTTTAAAGCCCCCTCTAGAACCTTGTGTGCAAGTAACATTCGTGCCAAACAATTGCCAGGCAATGATCATCTTCAAAAAGAGAGAATCTAACCATCTCCCCATGACATTCCAATGGCATTACCGTCACTGAACCTCCCACAATCAACATCCTGGGGATTACCGTTGTCCAGAAACTGAACTGGACTCGCTACAAAAATACTGTGGCGACAAGAACGGGTCAGAGGCTGGAAATCCTGTGGTGTGTATCTCACCACCTGATGAACCCCAAGGCCTGTCCATCGTCTCCAAGGCACAAGTCAGGAGTGTAATCGAATAATCTCCACTTGTCTGGATGAGTGCAGCTCCAACAGCACGCAAAGCTTGGACACAGCCTCCTGACAAACGCCACACCCACCACCTTTACAATGCACTCCCTCCATAGAATCCCCACAGTGCAGAAGAAGGCCATTTGGCCCATCGACCCTCGGCAGGAACCCCCCCCCCCCCCCCCGGCAAACTCGGACCACTCCCCACCTTATCCCTGTAACCCCACCTAACCTGCACATCTTTGGACGGTGGGAGGAAACTGGAGCACTCGGAGGAAACCCACGCAGACGCGTGGAAAAAGTGCATACTCCACACAGACAGTCACCCAAGGCTGGAATTGGACCCTGGAGCTGTAAGGCAGCAGTGCTAACCACTGTGCTGTCCTCCACCAACACAGTAGCAGCAGTGTGTACCAAGATGCGTTGCAGTGACTCACCAAGGCTCCTTTGACAGGGCCTTCCAAACTTGTGACTTCAGTCACCTAGAAGACAAGGACAGCAGATACCTGGAAACATCACCACTTGCAAGTTCCCCTCCAATCTGCACACCATCCTGACTTGGAACTATGTCACTATACCACCACCTTCTCGAGGGCAATTGGGGATGGACAATGAGCTCCTAGCCAGTGATACCCACCTGCAGAAAGAATAAAGGAAAATGAACCTTGGTTCAGGTGAAACCCATCCCAATTGTGCAGCTTCCTGTTTTCCCAGTGCTAATGTCAGGGCCCATGTATCGAACCCCATTTCTCCCACACCATGTATTTCACTTGCTGATTCTATTAATTTTCAGCCATTTTCCTCATGGTCCAAGTAGCAATCCTTTGTAGTTTTGCTTTTGATTCTAACTCCTAGCAGCTCATACTCCTTCAGCAGACCCTCTATCTTGGTCCTCTTGTTATTGGTGCCCACATGGGCCACAGTCTTTTTTTCAAATTTAGAGTACCCAATTAATCTTTCCAATTAAGGGGCAATTTAGCGCGGCCAATCCACCTACCCTGCACATCTTTGGGTTGTGGGGGCGAAACCCACGCAGGTACGGGGAGAATGTGCAAACTCCACACGGCCAGTGACCCAGAGCTGGGATCAAAACTGGGACCTCGGTGCTGTGATGCAGCAGTGCTAACCACTGCGCCACCGTGCCGCCCTTGGGCCACAAAAACGTGATGCTTCCCTGACCATTCCAAGTTCCTCTCCAGCCTCGATGTTTTCAATTCTGACACTTGTCATGGTATTTTTATCTCCCCCCCCCCCCCCCCCCCCCCCCCCCCCCCCCACCACCACCACCACCCCGCACCGCCTAATTATTCATGGTTAATGTGGGTGCCCACAGAAGAGTGCATCTTGAAACTGGTGGTAACTGGATATGGCTTCTGACAGAGCATGGTTAATGAATCAAATGGAGGGGTCCTGTCTTCCATCCTCTTTTTGAATTTTTATTACAGAAGTAGTGTGATTTTCAACTTGTAGAAATTTTGCTTTTTTATGTCTGGGTGCGTGGATTTTTTTTTTCAATTTCACACCCTATTACTTTCACTGTTTTCTCACCTGAAAGATTAATGTCTGAATCTTCAACCTGTACTAGCAACTTTTAATGAGCTTCATAAGTGGTTGGACGTTTCTTCATAGCGAACATGTTTGAAGCTGACGGTACATTAACCAAATAATATTTTTCAGTTTCGGGAGCAGAACAACTTTACAATGCAACATCAAAGTAAGGATCTTGCAGCATATGCTTATTCTCAATCTAATTTGCTCCCAAAGAGCATTTAAATGTTTAACCTTTTCTAAATCTTATCTATCAACCCATTTGGGCTTGTCATTCCGGTAGAAACATTTCATTCCCAAATTCCTAAATCACTGCAAACTTGGAAAGAGTTTGCAATCTTAACTCTCTTTAAAGTGGAAGGGGAACTATCCTCCCCACTGCCTCCAGAGAGAGCCCATTGTGTCTCCATCGATCCAAAATTGACCTTCGCGCTATTATTTTATTGACAGTAAATATTTTTGAGGTAATTAAGACTCTTCCCGTATGTGCAAATAAAGTTGACAATCAGTCTCTGCATTTCCTGCTGTGTGAAGTTAGGCAGGAAAGTTTCCATAAGTTGGAGTACTGTTCAAAATGCTTGCAGGGCCGTACTTGTAAGAATGTTGTTGAGGTGCCATTTTATAACGATCAATACAGGAGTTTCAGCATACACTTCATAAATGACTTCACGCCAATCACCGGCTATTTGTACTGAATTCTGGGTACCTCATTCAGACAAGCAGGTCTGTGTTCACAAACTTATAATTACTGCTTAAATATATTGTATAAAGCGACCTCATCAATTGCTCGTGTTTTAAATTTTCTGGTGTGTGGGTTGACAATTGGTACCTTTGTGATTGACTAAAATTGAAAGTATGTTAATTTAAACCGTTTTACCCATTGTTTTTAATGTTTTATCCACACCGGTATGTCTCTCCTCTGCTGTAGTGTTTGCCTCCTGGAAATGCTGATCCTTGCTGCGGAACTGTTCTTTAAGCATGTTGCTTGCTGGTCCTTCTCCCAAGGACTACTTGTGAGTCTAGGTGGTGAATGTCAGCTCTTCCAGCAGGGAGACAAATGACAAATCTGAATGTGATCATGCCCACACCTGGGCTATTGGCAGTACAGAGTGTTTTCCCTCTCCCTGACTCAATACCCAACTCTCAGCCAACACACTGGGAGTTCACCCTGGATATTGTAGTCTGCATGGTTGTTGCATACTGTGTGAACCACTGAAGGAGCACCAGTCCAGCCTCTCACCATCCTGATTTTCGCACATCTCTTTCATCATCACCTGGTTATATCCTGCAATTTTCTACCAAACAACATGGTGGAGCACAGACACCACCTTGGTTACAGCAGCTTGAGCCGATTGACAACCACCTGCTGAGCTTAGACTGAGGCAGTAAATGCAGTCCTAACAGAAATACCTTGTGTTTTCCGAAGTGTTTAGCCCTTTAAAACGTCAGTAAAGGGGCAGAACGGTGCCGCAGTGCTGAGCACTGCTGCCTCACGGCGCCGAGGTCCCGGGTTCGATCCCGGCTCTGGGTCACTGTCCATGTGGAGTTTTCATATTCTCCCCGCGTTTGCGTGGGTTTCGCCCCCACAACCCAAAGATGTGCCGGGTAGGTGGATTGGCCACAAAATTGCCCCTTAATTTAAAAAAATGTGAATTGGGTACTCTAAATTGTAAAAAATCAATAAAACGTCAGTAAGGCTGGAATAGATTTGCAATCTGTGGGGTGCAATTCCATGTTATCAATAGAATTGGCTCAAAGGCAGAGCGGCGCACTGCTGCCTCACGGAGCCGAGGACCCGGGTTCGATCCCGGCCCCGGGTCACTATCCGTGTGGCGTTTGCACATTCTCCCCGTGTCTGCGTGGGTCTCACCCCCCCACCCCACAACCCAAAGATATGCCTGGGAGGTGAATTAGCCACGCTAAATTGCCCCTTAATTGGGAAAAAAAGGAATTTGGTGCTCTAAATTTATTAAAAAGAAGAATTAGCTCGGAGGTTATTGCGAATTCCATATCCTGGAACTGTTTGCAGTCAGCTAATAACAAAATTAACATTGTACTTTAGCTGCAAGTTAACAAGGAGCATTCACCCCATTTAACCTTTATTTGAAGCTGGTTTTTACAGCTTTATTTGGGATGTTGTGTACTGATTTACAGTACCACAGTGATTGGATTTTCTTTCACCCCGAACAACAAAATGTAAATGTTTGATTTTAATATAGGACTGTTTAGCAAACAGTAAATATGTGCTTAGCCCTGTGTGTTGTACCGCAAAGCCTTTTAATGGTTCGGTCAGCATGCGTAACGCATCAAACTATTGGAATCAATCCTGTGAAATAACCATTGCAGTGAGTTACAAAGCGTAGTTGAATTAGAGCATTGAGTTACTGGGCCACACAGAATGGTGTTATCTGTTTTCAGTGGGAGCATTAAATAATCACTCTCTCTTTGTAACGATTTGTAATGTATTTTTACGATTTGTCAAATTTGCCAGTGGAAGTTGTCTTATGTTATTGGTCTGTCCATGAGACTGAATTTGTCCCGTGTTTAAAATGCTTTGCTGAGACTTCCGGGTGCGGCGATGACCAGCTGAGTCGCACGTTTCGGCAGCTCCCTGTGAAACGGACTTTTGGGCTCTTGATAGGAGCCCCAACGGCAATTTTGACGGCTAAAAACACTGTGCGGTAAACCAGGAGGGAATCCCCCCTGGATACGGATGGAAAAAGGAGGAGAGAGTGGCCAGATTGCAGTGGATCCTTTAGAACAGCGGCAAGGAAGGCAAGCAAAAACCAAGATGGCGTCGGAAGGTGGCAGTTTAACATGGGGCCCTGAACAACAAGAGTTCTTGAAATGCTGTGTGGAAGAGATAAAAAAGGAAATGAAGAAAGAGCTGTTGGCCCCGATACTACAGGCGATCGAAGGGCTAAAGGAGGAACAAAAGACCCAGGAGCGGGAGCTTCGGGTCGTGAAGGCAAAGGCAGCCGAGAATGAGGACGATATACAGGGCCTGGTGGTGAAGACGGAGACGCAGGAGGCACATCAGAAACGATGTGTGGAAAGGTTGGAGGCACTGGAAAACAACGCAAGGAGGAACAACCTGAGGATTCTTGGTCTTCCTGAAGGTGTGGAGGGAGCGGACGTCGGGGCATATGTGAGCACGATGCTGCACTCGTTAATGGGAGCGGAGGCCCCGGCGGGTCCGTTGGAGGTGGAGGGAGCATACCGAGTGATGGCGCGAGGACCGAGAGCAGGAGAAATTCCCAGAGCCATAGTGGTGAGATTCCTCCGTTTTAAGGATAGAGAAATGGTCCTTAGATGGGCGAAGAAAACTCGGAGCAGTAAATGGGAGAACGTGGTGATCCGCGTTTATCAAGACTGGAGTGCGGACGGTGGCGAGAAGGAGGGCGAGCTTTAATCGGGCCAAGGCGGTGCTTCATAAAAAGAAGATAACATTTGGAATGCTGCAACCGGCAAGACTGTGGGTCACATATCGAGGGAGGCACCACTACTTTGAGACGGCGGATGAAGCGTGGACTTTTATTGTGGAAGAAAAACTGGAATGAGCGGGTTATTAAAAAGAACGTTCGAACAAAGTGGTGGGGCGAATGTGGGGGGCAAAGAGGGGTTTTATGTACTAATCCTGCGATGTGGTAACTTTTCTCTCTCCCACAGGTGGTGATGGGGGGAGGAGGGGAGGTGGAGGAGATGGGGCGTTGGCCATTGGGGGCGGGGCCAAGGGAGGCTTGGTTCCCGCGCTATGATAATCATGGCGGGAATGGAGAAGCAGGAAGGAGGGGGCGTCGCACGGTGCGAGCCGTGGTCACGGGGGGAAGCCGAGGTCAGCCAGAGTTTGCTGACTTCTGGGAGCAACATGGGGGGAGTAATTACGCTAGCGGGGGATCTAGCGGGGGGGGGGGTGGGAGGGGGGAATTACTGGGTTGCTGCTGCTGGGGAGAGGGGGGAGCTGGTATGGGAGAGGATGGGCGGGGGGGCACCGCCTGGGGGAGATACAGCTGCGTGGGAACTGGGTGAGGAGCTGGAAAAAGGTGATGGGTAATCGACAAGGGGGGGGGGGGGGTAGGAAGCCCCCCAACTCGGCTGATCACGTGGAACGTGAGAGGGCTGAACGGGCCGATAAAGAGGGCATGGGTACTCGCACACCTTAAGAAACTTAAGGCAGATGTGGTTATGTTACAGGAAACGCACCTGAAACTGATAGACCAGGTTAGGCTACGCAAAGGATGGGTGGGGCAGGTGTTCCATTCGGGGCTAGATGCGAAAAACAGGGGGGTGGCTATATTAGTGGGGAAGCGGGTAATGTTCGAGGCAAAGACTATAGTGGCGGATAACGGGGGCAGATACGTGATGGTGAGTGGCAAACTGCAGGGGGAGACGGTGGTTTTGGTAAACGTATATGCCCCGAACTGGGATGATGCCAATTTTATGAGGCGGATGCTAGGACGCATTCCGGACCTAGAGATGGGAAAGCTGATAATGGGGGGAGATTTTAATACGGTGTTGGAACCAGGGCTGGATAGGTCGAAGTCCAGGACTTGAAAGAGGCCGGCAGCAGCCAAGGTGCTTAAAGATTTTATGGAGCAGATGGGAGGTGTAGACCCGTGGAGATTTAGCAGACCTAGGAGTAAGGAGTTCTCGTTTTTCTCCTATGTCCATAAAATCTACTCGCGAATAGACTTTTTTGTGCTGGGTAGGGCATTGATCCCGAAGGTGAGGGGGAACGGAGTATACGGCTATAGCCATTTCGGATCACGCTCCACACTGGGTGGACTTGGAGATAGGGGAGGAAACAGGAGGGCGCCCACCCTGGAGAATGGACATGGGACTAATGGCAGATGAGGGGGTGTGTCTAAGGGTGAGGGGGTGCATTGAAAAGTACTTGGAACTCAATGATAATGGGGAGGTCCAGGTGGGAGTGGTCTGGGAGGCGTTGAAGGCGGTGGTTAGAGGGAGCTGATATCAATAAGGGCACATAAAGGGAAGCAGGAGAGTAAGGAACGGGAGCGGTTGCTGCAAGAACTTTTGAGGGTGGACAGACAATATGCGGAAGCACCAGAGGAGGGACTGTACAGGGAAAGGCAAAGGCTACAGGTAGAATTTGACTTGCTGACTACAGGCACTGCAGAGGCACAATGGAGGAAGGCACAGGGTGTACAGTACGAATATGGGGAGAAGGCGAGCAGGTTGCTGGCACACCAATTGAGGAAAAGGGGAGCAGCGAGGGAAATAGGGGGAGTGAGGGATGAGGAAGGAGAGATGGAGCGGGGAGCGGAGAGAGTGAATGGAGTGTTGAAGACATTTTATAAAAAATTATATGAAGCTCAACCCCCGGATGGGAGGGAGAGAATGATGGGCTTCTTGGATCGGCTGGAATTTCCCAAGGTGGAAGAGCAGGAAAGGGTGGGACTGGGAGCACAGATCGAGGTAGACGAAGTGGTGAAAGGAATTAGGAGCATGCAGGCGGGAAAGGCCCCGGGACCGGATGGATTCCCAGTCGAATTCTATAGAAAATATGTGGACTTGCTCGCCCCGGTACTGACGAGGACCTTTAATGAGGCAAAGGAAAGGGGGCAACTGCCCCCGACTATGTCTGAAGCAACGATATCGCTTCTCTTAAAGAAGGAAAAGGACCCGCTACAATGCGGGTCCTATAGACCCATTTCCCTCCTAAATGTAGATGCCAAGGTCCTGGCCAAGGTAATGGCAATGAGAATAGAGGAATGTGTCCCGGGGGTGGTCCACGAGGACCAAACTGGGTTTGTGAAGGGGAGACAGCTGAACACGAATATACGGAGGTTGTTAGGGGTAATGATGATGGCCCCACCAGAGGGAGAAACGGAGATAGTAGTGGCGATGGATGCGAGAAAGCATTTGATAGAGTGGAGTGGGATTATTTGTGGGAGGTGTTGAGGAGATTTGGTTTTGGAGAGGGGTATGTTAGATGGGTGCAGCTGTTGTATAGGGCCCCAGTGGCGAGCGTGGTCACGAATGGACGGGGATCTGCATATTTTCGGCTCCATAGAGGGACAAGGCAGGGATGCCCTCTGTCCCCATTATTGTTTGCACTGGCGATTGAGCCCCTGGCGATAGCGTTGAGGGGTTCCAAGAAGTGGAGGGGAGTACTTAGGGGAGGAGAAGAGCACCGGGTATCTTTGTATGCGGACGATTTGCTACTATACGTGGCGGACCCGGCGGAGGGGATGCCAGAAATAATGCGGATACTTGGGGAGTTTGGGGATTTTTCAGGGTATAAATTGAACATGGGGAAAAGTGAGTTGTTTGTGGTGCATCCAGGGGAGCAGAGTAGAGAAATAGAGGACCTACCGCTGAGGAAGGTAACAAGGGACTTTCGTTACCTGGGGATCCAGATAGCTAAGAATTGGGGCACATTGCACAGGTTAAATTTAACGCGGTTGGTGGAACAGATGGAGGAGGATTTCAAGAGATGGGATATGGTATCCCTGTCAATGGCAGGGGGGATGCAGGCGGTTAAGATGGTGGTCCTCCCGAGATTCCTCTTTGTGTTTCAGTGCCTCCCGGTGGTGATCATGAAGGCTTTTTTTAAAAGGATTGAAAAGAGCATCATGGGTTTTGTGTGGGCCGGGAAGACCCCGAGAGTGAGGAAGGGATTCTTACAGCGTAGCAGGGATAGGGGGGGGCTGGCACTACCGAGCCTAAGTGAGTATTATTGGGCCGCTAATATTTCAATGGTGAGTAAGTGGATTGGAGAGGAGGAGGGAGCGGCGTGGAAGAGATTAGAGAGGGCGTCCTGTAGGGGGACTAGCCTACAAGCTATGGTGACAGCCCCATTGCCGTTCTCACCGAGGAACTACACCACAAGCCCGGTGGTGGTGGCTACACTGAAGATTTCGGGACAGTGGAGACGGCATAGGGGAAAGACTGGAGCCTTGGGGGGGGGGTCCCCGGTAAGAAACAACCATAGATTTGCCCCGGGGGGAATGGATGGGGGATATGGAATGTGGCAAAGAGCAGGAATAACGCAACTGAAAGATCTGTTTGTGGATGGGAAGTTCGCGAGTCTGGGAGCGCTGACCGAGAAATATGGGTTGCCCCAAGGGAATGCATTCAGGTATATGCAACTGAGGGCTTTTGCGAGGCAACAGGTGAGGGAATTCCCGCAGCTCCCGACACAAGAGGTGCAGGACAGAGTGATCTCAAAGACATGGGTGGGGGATGGTAAGGTGTCAGATATATATAGGGAAATGAGGGACGAAGGGGAGACTATGGTAGATGAACTAAAAGGGAAATGGGAAGAAGAGCTGGGGGAGGAGATCGAGGAGGGGCTGTGGGCAGATGCCCTAAGCAGGGTAAACTCGTCGTCCTCGTGTGCCAGGCTAAGCCTGATTCAGTTCAAGGTATTACACAGGGCACATATGACTGGAGCACGGCTCAGTAAATTTTTTGGGGTGGAGGATAGGTGTGCGAGGTGCTCGAGAAGCCCAGCGAATCATACCCATATGTTTTGGTCATGCCCGGCACTACAGAGGTTTTGGATGGGGGTGACAAAGGTGCTTTCAAAAGTAGTAGGAGTCCGGGTCGAACCAAGCTGGGGGTTGGCTATATTTGGGGTTGCACAAGAGCCGGGTGTGCAGGAGGTGAGAGAGGCCGATGTTTTGGCCTTTGCGTCCCGGCGCAGGATATTGCTAATGTGGAAAGAAGCCAAGCCCCCGGGGGTGGAGACCTGGATAAATGACATGGCGGGGTTTATAAAGCTAGAGCGGATTAAGTTCGTCCTAAGGGGGTCGGCTCAAGGGTTCACCAGGCGGTGGCAACCGTTCATCGAATACCTCGCAGAAAGATAGACGGAATGGGAAAAAGAAGGCAGCAGCAGCAGCCCAGGATTGGGGGGGGGGGGGGAGGGGTGGGGGGAGGAGGAACCAGAAGGACTCTCAGGGTTGTTAATATATACTGTATAATATGTATAGGTCGTTGCTACAGATAATTATATATTGGACTGTTAAATTATATTTTTGGAGAGTGTTACTTGTGACAAGGCAGTTGCCAATTAGGGCTAATTTTCATTTTTGCTATTTATTATTTATTCATTTTTTGTTTATAAAATAGGTCATTGTTATTTGTGTTGTTATAATATTGTGTAAAGGATGCACAATGTACTGTGTTGGTTGACCAAAAATTTTCAATAAAATATTTAATAAAAAAAAAAAAATGCTTTGCTGATTTCAAGTTTCCCATAGCCTTTTAGTAACGAGGTACATTACTCTCGTGACCTAGTTACATATCTGTGACATGACGAATCCTCAGCTCTCTTGGATGAATTTACCAAAAGTTTGATGAGCCATTTCCTGGTCTGTGGGCTGTCTTTATAAACTGGCTTGCTCAGATTTATTCTTGTGTAAATATCAGTACTTGGGTTTATCACTCAGCTTTTCACCCAATTTCATAGACACTGTTTCTATCAAACCTCTAATTCCTTTCATCATTAGGCAAATTTGGCACTTGAGCCGTGTTGCGACACCTTGTAAAGAATACGTGTATGTGATTTTTGAATAACTGTTTAGCGGGATGCCAGCTTGTAGCAAATGCACAGTTGCACATAATCACATCTGGAAACACTAAGCGTATACGAAGATAGCACTTTGTTTGCACTTCTCTGGTCTGCTGGTTCAGTGACATGAATGCTAACTATTTTTCCATTTAAGAACTGACTCTTGAATTTTATTTCCCACAGTCCGTCCCATTAACAATTCTGACCTGGATTGGGCTATTTTCTTCAGTCATTATTATTGACAACCCAAAAGTATCACAATGTTAACTCTCATACTCTTTGCAATACAAGTCTTCTGATGGCTTGAGAAGATGGTAATGTCAGTCTATGAACAGTGATAACGAATGGTGTGAGGAACAATGTAAGCTTGGAATGCCAAGAATTGGACTCTTGTTTTTTTAGGATTCTCAAGGGAATGATGTGAAAACCAGATGATGGGATATGGTCAGGGATTGTTATGTGAATGTCAGTTGTTTATAGGAACATTCCCTGGAATGTTTCCAGCTTCTGCTTTTTGTACTTTCCCATGTATGGTCATCCTGCCATATGTAGAATATTCTAAATCCTTGATAAAAGCAAGAATATTTAATTCCATGCTCATATGGGGATTGGTTGAAAATAAGTCTTGCAAAAATTAAACATCATTCAAAATGTGCATTTAATGGCTGACATTTTATTGGAAAAGAGTCGGTAAAACTAGGGAACTGTACAGAAGTCCTTAATTCTGCATGTTCCCGACTTTGTCATTTGGATTTATTGGCATTGAGTGAACAATGCACCAAGGGGTAAATGCTTGCTATCCGAAAAATTGCTGTTGATTTCTGGGGTGGCTGACAAACTGGTGTGTGGGGCGGTGGGGGGGGGGGGGGGGGGGGGGTCAGATGGTGCGTTCCATTAACCAATTGAATGATGAGCAGTTTATTGTGGTGTGGGGGGTTAGAACATAGAACATACAGTGCATAAGGAGGCCATTCGGCCCACTGAGTCTGCACCGATCCACTTAAGCCCTCACTTCCACGCTATCCCCGTAACCCAACAACCCCTCCTAACCTTTTTTGGTCACTAAGGGCATTTATCATGGCCAATCCACCTAACCTGCACGCCTTTGGACTTTAGGATATGATTGGTTGTGTAGCAGTGTTTAAAATTACTGAAGGAGTTTTGTGTAGTCTCTTGTGTGATGCACAACTTGATTCGGACACGATGTCCAAAGACTGTCAGGTGTGCAGCTGAGCGCAGGCATTGATTACCGTTTCATAGATTTGTCTAGGTTTTACAAGCTGGGATGCCGTGCTACATACCTTTCCATTTTACCACATACATTCAACCATTAACTAGTCGAATTGCAGCTCGCTTTGCGAAGCAGATTAATATTTCAATCAGTCAACAGGTTTAGATATTTCCTTCTTGGCAACATAATTTTGCCGAAATGAGATCAATTGTGAAATATTGGTACCTGGGCTTGTAAAATCAACAACTTGATTTTATCTAAATTAGGAGTCGGGAAGTCCGACATCATGCATCATATGCAGGTTAACACTCGCTGCTCCCAGTGGCGGCCATGGAGTAAACGGTCGCATATTCAGCAGTTCTCGCCGTTAGTGTTTTTTTAAATGGTGTTTAAGCCGGAGTTTTCAGAAAATCTCATGAATTGATCAAAGGGAGAGGAAAAGGAGGTGACCCTCAATTTATGGAATCCTGTCCAAATAAGAGTCGAAAAAGGAGAAACCAAAAGATGAGTGAAAGCAAGAATCAGAGGTCATCGAGCTCAGTAGTAACAAGACAAAGTGTGTCCACGCCAGCTCACTGGTCGATGGAGCAATGGGGCGAGTTCCTGGATGAGAAGTTCGCCCGGCATCGCAAGGAGTGTACAGAAGGTGTAACCCAGATGATAGCCTTGATTAAGGAGGTGGTTGACCGGGTGGAGGAGAAAATAACGACCCAGAGGCAGGAGATTCTAAAGATGCAGGAGCTGGCGACTGAACGAGAGGAGGAGTCCACTGCAATGGCTTTGGAAATTAGCATTCTACAAGACAGCCAGAAACGATTGCTAGATAAAGTGGAAGACTTGGAGAACCGGTCTCGCAGGCAAAATATCCAAATCGTCGGGCTGCCAGAGGGGAAGTAGGGATCAGATGTGGGGAAGATGTTGCAGGAGATGGTCAGGGCCGATGTGTTTGACAAGCCGTTGGAGGTGGGCCGGGCGCACAGTGTGCTCGTGCGTAAGCCCCAGGGGCGTGAGCCCCCGAGGGCCATGGTGGTGAGGTAACATCGACTCCTCGACAAGGAGCGTATCATGAAGTGGGCCAGGCAGACGAAACGGTGGGAAGAATCAGAGATCATGGTGTACCAAGACTGGGGACTAGAACTCGCAAAGAGAATTGGATTGGATTGGATTTGTTTATTGTCACGTGTACCGAGGTACAGTGAAAAGTATTTTTCTGCGAGCAGCTCAACAGATCATTAAATACATGGGAAGAAAAGGGAATAAAAGAAAATACATAATAGGGCAACACAAGGTATGCAATGTAACTACATAAGCACTGGCATCGAATGAAGCATACAGGGTGTAGTGTTAATGAGGTCAGTCCATAAAAGGGTCATTTAGGAATCTGGTGACCGTGTGGAAGAAGCTGGGGCAGAAGGAGAGCAAGTTTCAACAAAGTTAAGGTGGCCTTGTTTGAGAAAGACATTAAATTCGGACTGTTATTCCCGGCGCGTCTTTGGGTGACCTATGAGAACCGGGAGCTGTACTTTAGTTCTCCGGGAGCGGTGGTTACTTTCATGAAAGACAATAAATCTGGCTTCAGGACACTTAAATTCTAACTGTGGTGGGCTGAGTTTGAGATGGAGTGGCGGGGAGGAGAGAAACATGGTTCTGTGTTCTGCTTTATCTTGTTTAAAATTTCAGTCTTTTCATTCTGTGAGTTAAGTTGCGATGTTTGGGAAGAAAAGGGTTTGGGTGTTTTATTCTTTTAATAAAAATGTTTTTCTCTTTTCTTTTCTCTCTTGTGTAATTTGATTTTGATTTATTCTCTGTAACAAAGATGGTTGATTCTTGCAGGCATAATTTTGATTAAGCTGCTTGAAGCTTCTATTGTGTTTGATTCTCTTTGAAGGGGATGTGACCTGATAAGAATCAGTTAAAGGGGGAGGGGTAGAACCTGGCAATCTGGTGTAACGACTTTTAAACTCAAACTGTGGTGGTCTGAGTTTGGGGGAAGGGACAGTCTTATTTAAAATTTTGGTCTTTTAATTCTGAGTTAAGTTGCGATGTTCAGGAAGACAAGGGTTTTGGTGTTTTAATTTCTTTTTTCTCTTTCCTCTCTTTTTGTGTAATTTGATTTTGGTTAATTGTTTTATGTACTGGATAGAGGGAAGAACTTTTAAGATGCGATGGGGGTGTTAGTTTCTCCAAGAAGGATGGTTGATTCTTGCACAGGCATTTAAACCAAGTGATTTCAACTCACTTTTTTAGGTGCATTACCACAGCTACATGGATCTGATAAGTCAGATGGGGGAGATAAATGCCACTAAGGTCACACACATTATATGAGACCGAATGCTTACATATTTTTTATTATTGCAATTAAACTGTGAGCAGCAAGTGTTTTTTTAAGAAAATATTTTATTGAAGCATTTGTAATTTTCACAATTTAACATATCAGCATTTCTAAAATATATCAAAATACCCCCTAAAATAACATCAAACAATAGATCACGTACCCCACTTCTCCCACCCTATCCCCAATTACCCGTATGCTAAATTCCCTGTCCTTATTTAACATTACCATGCCTCCTATTTTCCTCCCCCACCCTTTCGCCCCTTACTGCTGACGTTCAGTTTTTGTTAAAGAAATCGATGAACGGCCGCCAACTCCGGGTGAATCCCTGTATTGATCCTCTCAGAGCGATCTTGTTTTTTTTAATGACTAAGAAAGTATCATATCGCTGACCCACACTCCTGATTTCGGGGGCTCCGAGTCCCTCCATCTCAGCAAGATCTGTCTCCGGGCCACCAGGGAGGAGAAGGCCAGAATATTGGCCTCCCTCCCCCTTTGCCCCTGGACCTTCCGACACCCCAAATATTGCTAATTCTGGACTCTGAGTTACCCTACCTTCCAGGACTTCCAACATAACATCTGCAAATCCCTCCCAGAATTCCCTCTGTTCCGGACATGCCCAAAACACATGAACATGGTTGGCTGGGCTACCCCCACACCGCACACATGTGTCCTCTACCTCCTGGAAGAACCTACTCATCCGAGCCCTGTGGACTACCTTGAACTGAATCAAGCTAAGTCTAACACAGCCTTGAAAAGGGTAAATGCATCCTCGCCTTTCTCCCACAGTTCAGTTTCCAGCTCGCGTCCTAGCACCTCTTCATCTCTCTGATAGGGGCCCCTTCCCACTCTTAACAATTCCCTGTATATGTCCGAAACCATCCCACCTCCAACCTGTTTTTGACAGCACTTTATCCTGTAGTCCACTCGGGGAAGCGAGGAAAGCTTGGGACCTGTATCTATACAAAGTCCCGCACTTGAAGGTACCGAAACCCATTCCTACCCGGCCAATCAAACTCCTCTTCTAATGCCTCAAAGGTCGGGAAGCCCTCCTGGATAAATAGATCCCCAAATTTCTCAATCCCTATCCGCTGCCATATCTTAAAGCCCCCATCCAGCCCCCCCGGGACAAACCGGTGATTGTCACAGATCGGTGACCACACTGACTCCCCCTCCAGTCTCATGTGCTGCCTCCATTGCCCCCACACGCTCAGGGTTGCCACCACCACAGGACTTGTGGAGTACCGAGCCGGCGAGAACAGCAGGGACACCGTCAGTAAAGCCTCCAGACTTGTACCTTTGCAGGACGCTGCCTCCATCCGCTCCCAGACCGACCCCTTTCGCAGTACCAATTCTTCACCATCGATATGTTGGCAGCCCAGTAATAGTTAATAAAACTCGGTAGAGCCAATCCCCCTTCCCCGCGGACCCGTTCCAGGAGTGTCCTCTTTACTCTCTGGGTTTTACCCGCCCATATAAACCTCGATACCGCCACACTCATACTTCTGAAAAAAGCCTTTGGGACAAAAATCGGGAGATGCTGAATAAAGAAAAGCAGTCTCAGAAGGACCGTCATCTTCACCGCCTGAACCCTCCCCGCCAGCGTCAGAGGGAGCATGTCCCATCTACAAAAATCTCTTCTCATTTGATCCACTGCTTTGCCCAAATTTAACTTGTGAAGCTGCCCCCAATCCTTGGCCACTTAAATCCCCAGATACCTAAAACTCTTCCCAACCACTTTAAAAGGTAGCTCCTTCAGCCTTCTTTCCTGCCCCCGTGCCTGAATCACGAACATCTTGCTTTTTCCCATATTTAACTTTTAGCCTGAAAATCGCCCAATTCTCCTATTACCTGCATGATTTTGGTCATCCCCCACCAGGTCCATGATATAAAGCAACAAATCATATGCACAGAGAGAGACCCTGTGCTCCACCCCCCCCCCCCCCCCCCTCTCTCACTATACCCCTCCAGGTATTCACTGCTCTCAGAGCCATTGCTAAGGTTCCTATGGCCATGGCAAACAGTAATGGGGAGAGCGGGCATCCCTGCCTTGTTCCCCGACAAAGACTAAAGTATTCTGACCGAACTCGGTTAGTTCTTACATTTGCCACCAGGGCCTGGTACAGTTAATGGACCCACTCCACAAATCCCTGCCCAAACCCAAGCCTGCCTAAAATATCCCACAGATATTTCCACTCCACTTGGTCAAAAGCCTTCTCCGCGTCCACGGCAACTACCACCTCAGCCTCGCGCCCCTCCACTGGCATCATAATTACATTAAGAAGCTGTCTAATGTTGGATATCAGGTGCCTGCCCTTTACAAATCCCGTCTGATCCTCCCCAATTATCTCCGGGACACAATCCTCTATTCGAGTGCCCAGGATCTTTGCCAATAATTTGGCATCTACATTGAAGAGGGAGATTGGCCTGTACGATCCACAGCTCTCCGGATCCTTGTCCCGCTTCAGGATGAGAGAAATTGCTGGCTGTGATGACGTTGGGAGAGTACTCCCAGCTCCTTGGACTCGTTGAAAGCCTGAACCAGGAGCGGCCCCAGTAACCCAGAGAACTTCTGATAAAATTCCACTGGGAACCCATCAGGTCCCGGGGCTTTACCCGATTGCATCGCCCCCAGTCCCTCTATCACCTCCCCAAGCTCAATTGGGCCCCCCAGGGCCTCCACCAGCACCTCATTTACTTTCGGGAACTCTAGCCTCCCCAGGAATTGATTCATGCCCTCCTCCCTAACCGGGGGTTCCGACTCGTATAGCTGGCTATAAAATTCCAGGAACACTTCATTCATCGCCCCCGGGTCCGTCACCATCTTCCCCCTCAAATCCTTTATTTTCCCAATTTCTCTCACTGCCTCCTGTTTCCTCAGCTGATGTGCCAGCATCCTGCTAGCTTTCTCCCCATGTTCATATATTGCCCCTTTTACCCTCCTCAGCTGACCCTCTGCCTTTCTTGTGGAAAGGAGCCCAAACTCCATTTATAGTCTCTGACGCTCCTTCAGGAGCTCCTCATTTGGAGACTCCGAGTATCTCCTGTCCACCTGTAAGATTTCTCCTACCGCTCCGACCGCTCAGTTTTATCCCTGTGAACTCGAATCGAAATACATTCCCCGCACATTCAGTGCCTCCCAGACCACCCCAGCTGCAGTCTCTCCCGTGTCATTGACCTTTATGTACCCCCGAATGGCCTCTCTCACTCACTCACAGATCTCCTCATCCGCTAACAGCCCTGTATCTAGTCTCCACTGTGGGCGCTGGGACATTCCCGTGTCTGCCCGTAGGTCTATCCAGTGTTTGATATAAGTTGTTGCATATTTGTGAATGTTGATTGGTAGCTGGTAGATCTCCATGGTCCATTGCCATTGGATATTCCTGTGGTAGAATACTGCAGCGAATACCTTGGTATTTCATCTTGCTGATTATAAACTTCACCCCCAATATAATCAAAATCTAAATGCATGCGTTCTGTCTCCATGTCTGAGTTAACATGCATCATTTCTGAGGGTTTTTTTTGAGGATTTAGCTAATATGATTGGTTGGCATTGAAAGGACAGAAGTACAATTTGACTTGCAGGATGTGAATCAGATGAAGCTTCACCATTTTGTTGGCCTGAACAGAATGGATTGAAATAGTGGCCAAACCATATCAGATGTTTCATTTCACAGGAATGGGTCTGTTTGTGTGGGAATGAAATGACCAGGATTACAATATTTGGCAAAACAGGAAATTAATCTTGTACTTTTTATTAATTTATGACAGCATTTGTCTCCGGTTGTTCACCAATTGTAGCTGGTCTCCTTAAATTGTACACCCCCATTTAGTTAACAGCAATATAATTTATCATATACCACATTAATAACTGCCGTTTGAATCTGGCCAGTGGTTCTGAAATAGATATGATTTGCCTTTTTAAAAAAAACCTGCTTTGACATGTTAAAAAAAATTGGGCTTTTAAATTTGTAGTCAGTGCTTTTCTCGGCCCATGACTAATTCTGGAAGCGCCATTTTAAAGGTCTGTTCTTTATTCCCTGTGAAGGTACTTGCTGAATAAATCCTTCTATTAGTAGTCCTCTCTCAATGGCATTGCATTGGAAGGCCCAGAGAATGACCCATGCTCATGGTGTGTGACTTTGAAGATCATTGTAGTCCCACTCGTGGCTTCTTGGTGGGAAAAACAAGAGAAGGGAAAGACTGTCAAAGTAACCGTAAAACGTTGCTGCATATAGTGAATATCATTCCTGGTGGCCTGTGGAGGGAAAAGAGTTCTGATTATTCTAATGGCCATTTAACTGCGGTGGTGAAGATCTTAGCAGAGGTGAGCCGAGATCACCTCTCTCTATCTCCTGCCCCCTCCCCCAGTTCCATATGATTTTTTGACTTGACTATTACCGACCATTGTAATCAAATGAGGAAAGGCAGATGGGTATTTTGTGTATCCATGGGGCCAATGTGATGCACGTGATCGCATTTGGATGAAGTGGGAGCAATACACCGACTTGTGGGTATGTTGGATGATGTAAGGAAACTTAAGAACAAAGAAAAGTACAGCACAGGAACAGGCCCTTCGGCCCTCCAAGCATGCGCCGACCATGCTGACCATAAGGTGAGAATAACTAGCAAAACATCTTGAGTTTAGTCCAGTTTAATTCCAAATTGTGTTTACTTGGGCCATTATTTGAATCAGCTGTCGTTTAAATTGAACAATGTAAGTAAAACAGCATGTGGAGTGATGTATTTGGAAAAATGGTATTTGATTTAAATAGTTAACTTTGGATTCATACAATCCAATACAGTCTAAATTCAATGTGACGAGTGTGTATGAGTAACACAGGGTGTGATCACTACTGAGGAATTCCTGTAAATATTAATGTTGCCAGGGAGATGTTTATCTTTGCATTCAGTTAACACAACCCAGAGCAGGATGGGTGGTGTTCCTGAGAGTAATGCAAGAATTTTACTGAATGAAGCAGATTTTGCTTGAGCAATTTTGAGCAGGATCTTGCAGTCAACTGACTTAAAATGAAAGCAGCAACAAACCAAACAATATTCAAGTTTATGAATGAAATGGCTGCTTGCCTTGAGACTTGGTGCAGATCACTGACATTGCCTAAATCACAGAAACCATTGTGTACTTTGTATATATCTGAACTTTGACTGGACATGTCCAGGTACCTTATCCCCAAGGGAAGAAGTGCTGACTATGATCCCTCACTGCTATTTCCTGAACTCAATATCATCGATACAAGTCTTTGATCAATTCCATTCAATAAATAATTTGTGCACTAGACAGGAAAAGCTATGGGCTCTTGAAAATGTCCCGGCTGTAATGTAGAAGACTTGTGCTCCAGATATAACTCATCTAGTATAGCTCAAACACTGGGATCTGCATAAAAGAGCAGGCGTTTGCCTACAAAAGGCAGGACAATTCCAATCTGCAGTAAATACTGGTACGGGGATATGGTAGTTAGCCACACTCCACCATAGACCAGAGGCATATCTCACCATTAGAGAGACATAATCGATTGTGTATAACTTGAGGGGCATCAGTCCCAAAGCGTGGGGTGAGGTAAGGTGGCAGGCCTTCATGGTGGAATGGGCATTGACCCCACACCGTTGGAGTTACCCTGCATCACACACTAGCCATGAGTGAATTAACGCTCCAAAACAATGAAGGAGTCATGAACCAGTGTTCCAAAGTGGCTGATTAATCCCAGAAACCTACTCCTCAGATTGGATTTTGGGGGAGATGGTGGCATAGTGACCATGTCATTGGATTAATAATCCAGAGGCCCAGGTAAATGTCCTGGAGATGTGGGTTCAAATCCGAACATAGCAGCTGTAGGAATTTGAATTCAATAAATATACTGAATGGAAAGCAAACCTCAGTAATGGTGACCAATATTGATTATTGGTTTAAAAAAAAAAACATCTGGTTTCACTAGTGTCCTTTTCGGGAAGTAAATCTGCCGCCCTTACCTGGTCTGGTCTACAAGACCCATAGCAATATGGTTGACTCTTCATTGCTCTCTGAAATGGCCCAGCAAACCACTTGGGCCATAGACAGTTGCGAATGAGCAACAAATTCTGTCTTTGTTAGTGACCCCCACATCCCATTAAAGAATAAACAAAACATTACCAAAAAATTGCAAGAGCTACTGGTTCCACATCTTGGTCTAAACATGGGCATGAGTTGAATTACTTTTTTTTTCTAAATTTAGAGTGCCCAATTCATTTTTTCCAATTAAGGGGCAATTTAGCGTGGCCAATCCACCTACCTTACACATCTTTGGGTTGTCGGGGTGAAACCCACACATACATGGGGAGAATGTGCGGACTCGGTGAGGCAGCAGGCTAACCACTGCGCCACCGTGCTGCCCTGTGAGTTGAATTCTTGACGAGGAGAGAGTGACTGCCCTCAATCAAGCTTGAGGCAGCAAATTTGACTACATGGCATCAAGGAGTCCTCGCACAATTGAAACCATTAGAATCAGGCAGATTCTCTGATTGGTTGGAAACATGTTTAGCAGAAAGGAAGATGATTGTGGTTGTTTAATGGGGTAGGTACACAAAAACACAAGAGATAGGAGTGAACCATATGGCCCGCCATTCAATGGCCGATCTGGGGCTTCAACTCTACTTTCTTGCCCATGCCCCATATTCCTTAATTCCTTGCGACACCAATACCTTTATAAGAACTAGGAGCAGGAGTCGGCCATCTGCCCCTTCGAGCCTGCTCCGCCATTCAATGAGATCATCGCTGACCTTTTGTGGACTCAGCTCCACTTTCCCACCCAAACACCATAACCCTCTATTCTTCAAAAAGCTACCTATCTTTATCTTGAAAATATTTAATGAACGAGCCTCAACTGCTTCACTGGGCAAGGAATTCCATAGATTCACAACTCTTTGGGTGAAGAAGGTTCCTCCTAAACTCAGTCCTAAATCTACTTCCCCTTATTTTGAGGCTTTGGCCCCTAGTTCTGCTTTCACCCGCCAGTGGAAACAACCTCCCTGCATATATCCTATCTATTACCTTCATAATTTTATATGGTTCCATAAGATTCTTCTCTTCTCCCCCCCCCCCCCCCCCCCCGGGTTGTGGGGATGAAATTCCAACAAGTACAGTCTTAGTCTACTCAACTTCTCTCGTAATCCAATCCCCTCAACTCTGGGATTAACCTAGTGAATCTCCTCTGCACACCCTCCAACGCCAGTACATCCTTTCTCAGGTAAGGAGACCTAAACTGCACACAATGCTCCAGGTGTGGCCTCACTAACAGTTGCAGCATAACCTCCCTAGTCTTAAACTCCATCCTCTGGCAAGAAGGACAAAACTCCATTCGCCGCCTTAATCACCTGTTGCACCTGTAAACCAGCTTTTTGCGACTCATGCACTAGCGCACCCAGGTCTCTGCACAGCAGCATGTTTTAATATTTTATATTTAAAGAATCCCTTTTGCTGTTATTCCTGCCAAAATTGATAACCTTGCATTTCTCAACATTGTATTCCATCTGCCACACCCTAGCCCATTCACTTAACCTATCCAAATCCCTCTGCAGACTTCCAGGATCCTCTGCACTTTTTGCTTTACCACTCATCTTCGTGTCGTCTGCAAACTTGGACACATATTCTTGGTCCCCAACTCCAAATCATCTATGTAAATTGTGAACAATTGTGGGCCTAACACTGATCCCTGAGGGACACCACTAGCTACTGATTGCCAACCAGAGAAACACCCATTAATCCTCATCTTTGTGTCTTCCACTGTGAAGACTGACCCAAAAAACCTGTTCAGTTCCTCAGCCATTTCCTCATCTCCCATTATCAAATCTCCCTTCTCATCCACTAAAGGACCAATATTTACCTTAGTCACTCATTTTTGTTTTATATATTTGTAGAAACTTTTACTATCTGTTTTTATATTCTGAGCAAGTTTACTCTCATAATCTATCTTACTCTTCTTTATAGCTTTTTTAGTAGCTTTCTGTTGCCCCCTAAAGATTTCCCAATCCTCTAGTCTCCCACTGTTCTTTGCCATTTTGTATGCTTTTTCCTTCAATTTGATACTCTCCCTTATTTGCTTAGTTATCGACGGTCGAGTTTCCCTCTTTCTAATGTCCTTTTTGTTGCTATAAACTTTTGCTGAGCACTGTGAAAAATCGCTTGGAAGGTTCTCCACTGTTCCTCAAATTTTTCACCATAACGTCTTTGCTCCCAGTCTACCTGAACCAGCTCTTCTCTCATCCCTTTGTAATCTCCTTTGTTTAAGCACAAAATGCTAGTGTTTGATTTTACCTTCTCACCCTCCATCTGTATTTTAAATTCCATCATATTGTGATCGCTCCTTCCGAGAGGATCCCTAACTATGAGATCATTAATCAATCCTGTCTCATTACACAGGACCAGATGTAGGGTCGCTTGTTCCCTCGTAGGTTCTATTCCACACTATTCTAGGAAACTATCGTGGATACGTTCATTATCATGGCCTTAAATGCGTTCAATGATAAATCAGCCACAACCCTTTGAAATAATTTCTCCTTGTCTCGGTATAAATGATCAACCCCTTTCCTGTGATTGTGCCCTTGCGTTTTAGATTCCCTGACCGGTGGAAACAATCTCTTACCCATTCAAGCCCCTTCAGAATCTTGTACATTTTCGATGGGCCGAATTGCCGCCTTCTGCACTGTAGGGATTCTATGATTTCAATGAGTTCACCCATCATTCTTATAAACTCCAGAGAAAATAGACCCAATTTGCTCAGTCTTTCTCTAAAGGATAGACCCATGTCCCAGGGACCAATTTAGTGAAGTTTTGGTGTACAACCTCCAATACAAGTATATTCTTAAATCTGAAGTCCAAATGTGGTGTCTCAAAAGCCCTGTACAACTGTAGCAAGACATCTTTATTATTGTACTCCAAACCCTTTGCAATAAAGGCCAACATGCCATTTACCTTCCTAATTTCTGCATGCTAACGGCTTTCATTTCTTATACAAACACACCCAAGTCTCTTTGAACATTAGTGCTTATAAGTTGCTCACCCCTCAAAATGTATTCAGCATTTTAAATATTTTGACCAAAGTGAATAACTTCATACATCCTTACATTATACTCCACCTGCCATCTTGTTGCCCACTCACTTAACCTGTCTGTATCGCTTTGCAGCCTCCTTACAGCCTACCGTCCCACTTTGCTTGGTATCATCAGCAAATTTAGATAGATAACTCCTGTCTCATCAAAGTCACTAATATAGATTGTGAATAGCTGAAGCCCCATCACTGATCCTTGTGGTACTCTTAATATTCATTGTTCCAAAAAAAGTCCTAATCATGGCCACTCTGTGCTACCTGCCTGCTAACCTATCCTGTATCCATGCTAATATATCACTCCCAACTTGTGCTCTTTTCTTTCCAATTAACCTTTTGTGTGGCACCTTATTGAATGCCTTTTGGATACTACCTCAGCTACTGATTCCCCCTTTTAATAATAATAATCACTTATTGTCACAAGTAGGCTTCAATGAAGTTACTGTGAAAAGCCCCTATCTACTTTTAATCTTTTATCTACTTTACTGGTTACATCGTCAAAAAACACCAGTAAATTTATTAAACGGGATTTCTCCTTAATAAAACCATCTTGACTTGTTCCAATCACATTTTGCTTCTCTTTTTTTAAGAATAAATTTAGAGTACCCAATTTATTTTTTCCAATTAAGGGACAATTTAGCATGGCCTATTCACCTATCCTTCACATCTTTGGGTTGTGGGGGCAAAACCCACTGTTGTGGGCCAGGGTTTAGAGAACCCCAAAGTGTATCATGGAGTTCACCTGACCCACAACTTTTAATAGATTGTGGTATGGGGAGCACACGACCCACTCTACAGGTGTGGTACAGCAGAAATGAAAAAGTATTTTTTAAAGCAAAACAATGTTTATTCTATGAACTCATGTTCACCTTTTTAAAACAAACTGAACATCTTAGCAACCATTAATTCAAATACAACCCCCAAAGAGTACAACACTAAGTAATGCTTACGCTGTCCTTTTAACATCCAGAAGACTTACAAAATACACAACCTTTAACAGAAGCACATCAGGTTAAAGTCACTACTGAAAACAGTTATAATTCTGAATTCACCAAATGATAAAGAAATAGTCTTTTCATGGCAGAGAGAACAGCAGCTTTGTCTGACTTCAGCTCCAACACTGAAAACTAAACCGAAAAAACACAGACACACACTAGCTTTTCTCAGTGAAACTAAAAAGCAGAGCCAGAGCTCAACTCCACCCACACTCTGACATCACTGCAGTAACATGAGCATTAAAACATTTCTTAAAGTGACATTCCCATGACACCTCCCCCCAAGAAAAAGAAATAAACCATCAACTTCAAGATGGTTTCATTTTTCACATTTTCACTATCCTTTAAGAAATGCACACAGGTTTTTTTTGAAAAAACACACACAAACAGGTATAATAATGGTAGGTAGATAATACAACCAAATACCCGCTCAATATGGAAGGTTTAGAACTGAAAAAGCAAATAAGAGAAGCAAAGTTGACAGTCTGAGAATCGACTGGCAACAAACCAATAAGGAAATCCCCAAGTCTTCCCGAGGCAAATATATGGTAAAAAGAGTGTGGTCAATTTGGGACTAAAATGTGGATTTACACATGACGATAGAGGACCTAGCTGAGATATTAAATGCGTACTTTGCATCTGTCTTTACCAAGGAGGGAAATGCTACGTGGGTTATGATGATAAAGGAGGCAGTTCAGACACTTGAATGGTTTAAATTAATAAGGAAGAGGTATTGGATAGACTGTCTGTACTTAAATGTCGATAAGGCAACAGGACCAGATGAGATGAATTCAAGAGTAATGAGGGAAGCGAGAGTGGAAATTGCAGAGGCACTGGCCATAATTTTCCAATTTTCTTTGGATTTTGGTGGTGCCAGATGAGGATATAATTGTGAATGTAACACTCTTGTTCAAAAAAGGCTGCAAAGTTGGACCCAGGAACTACTGGTCGGTCAGTTTAACCTTGGTAATAAAAACGGTGCTGGAAATATTCAACCGCACTAGCACCATCTGTGATGAAAGAAACAGAGGGTATAATTTTAAGGATAGAGAGAGCTCGGCGCTCGCCACCCTGAGGTGCCTCCTTCGCTTTTTCTCTTTCTCTCCCCCACTCCGAGCTTCCCACCCAAGATGGAGGAAGGTTTTTTCTGTTTTCTATCTTGCCTGCAACCTCCAGCCTAACAATATTGTTAGGGGTGGGAAAAGGCCCTTAAGTGCGCCCCCGCTTCAGAACCTGTCTTGCGAGATGATAAAATTCTGCACACATATGTTTTGCATTTGATATTCTTCTGTTTTGAAGAAGTTATATTCGACTCATTCATTCAGTTTCTTTCTCCACAGATGTCTGACCCGAGTATTTCTAGCACTTTGTTTTCATTTCAGATTTCCAGCATCTGCGGTATTTTACTTTTATTTTGGAGCATAATCTTGGTGAGGGGGGGGGGGGGGGGGGGGGGAAGCTTCTAGAAATGATAATTTTGGGCAAAATCAGTAAGGACTATGATAATTTTGGCTAATTAAGGAAAGTGAACAAGGATTTGTTAAGACTCTTGAGACAAGTCGTGTTTACGATAGCCCAGTGGTTAGCATTGTTGTTTCACAGCTCCAGGGTCCCGGGTTCGATTTCTGGCTTGGGTCACTGTCTGAAGAGAAGCAAAGTTGACAATCTACCTCAGAACTGATTATGGGAAGACCGTTTAAAGCACTCTGTAAATAGCTGTTTATAGTTAAAATAAATCGTTATTTCCTAAGTTAACTGGTGGAGTCAGTTTTTGAAATTATTGCACTCTGCCTCAAAAATGTCACCTTGCCTGTATCACTTTATTGGGAAGAGGGTTCCAAATATTCACAACCTTCAGAGAACAGAAAATCCTCTCATCTCCGCCTTAAACGGGAGACTAACATCTGGAGATCCTAATATCAGTAAGATATTTGAAGTGGCAAGTAATGTTTGCACTAAATGTTAGTCAGTGACCATCTTCAACCAGGAACAGTCTATAACCACCTCCCCAGGAAGTTCAATGACAATACCATCACAAAATCACCCATAGTCAACATCCGTTGACCAAAAACTGAACAAGAGCAGTCACACACATACTTGTTAGCAAAATGGGTCAAGAGGCTGGATATTTTGTGATAACTCTTCTCTTGGCTCATCTGTGTCATTCCATCACCTTTGACGCACAGCCAGGAGTGTAATTGAATATTCCCAATTGTGATGAGTAGAGTTTAAATACACTCTAAGCCAGTGATTTTCAAACCTTTTTTTCCGGGGTCCCGTTTTTACCAACCTGCCGACCTTCGCGACCCACACCGGCCAATCTTGATCCACCATTTTCTCATACCTTTAACGCGAGAGGTGAGCCTGCTTGGTCCTCATGATCTCACTCCAATCAGATTCACAGGAGGAGAGGGCTATGCACATATCAGGTGCAGGATTCTGCTGCTTCCTTTGTGCCGTCTTCATCTTTGTGAGGATGGAAAATCCAACCTCGCACATGTAGGTTGTTGTGAAGGACAAAAGCAACAAAATTACTCCGCTCCAGATACTTCTAGGAGACGCTACTTCAGAATGCTGACAGTTTCATTGACTTGTGCCGTGCTTTTAATGTGCTGTCAAAGCTGAGGCGCAGTTCAGTCAGCTTCATTTGGAGTCAGGCTTGCCAGTCCATTGACAGTTTCCTTACTAATGCTGTTTCCTTTGATGTGTCTTAGTATTACATAGAACATAGAACGATGCAGCGCAGTACAGGCCCTTCGGCCCACGATGTTGCACCGAAACAAAAGCCATCTAACCTACACTATAGAACATAGAAAGGGGAACATGTGGTAATTTTGGCTTTACACTCGCAATTGCCAAACTTTGATTGACTTTTGGAAAGCTGCGATTTCTTCAGTGCCGAAAGCAATCATCATCCTTCCCTTGCAATTTGAGGTTCAGTTCATTCAGAATTGAAAAGATGTCTGCAAGGTAAGGCATAGTTAGTATCCAAGTTTCATCAGCAAACTAATCAGCCAGAGAGGACAATTTCTCGAGGAGGAGAGCGTGGCTATCGTTCCTCAGTTTGTAAACTCTGAGTAGCTCCTCTGTTGATTGACCATTACAGTAATTCTTCAAGCAGATGAAGTCCACCCTCATTGGGAGTGACTGGTCACTGTTCGATTCAATGCTTTAATATAGTCTAAAAGGTCAGCAAAAACTTACAGCCACCCTTCAGTACACAGCGGGTGAGAGGTGATGATTTCCCATGGCTTTCATTATATCCCTTACCAAACATTCAGTTCTGTCCATGATTAAACCATGAGGAATATATACTCTCTCCAGATCATTTGAGTAAATTGTTTAGGGATGCAAAACAGATCTCGGTCATAGCCCTGTTCATCATCGGTGATCACCACGCAGTCAGCAGCCGCCATGCCGCAATTGCGCTTTGACCCCGGGTTCAGGTCCCAACACTCCCGGGCCATGTGCACTGATGAGCGGGCACGCATGCGCAATGCGGCCGCATTTTTAAAGTTTTTTTAAAGCCGCTCGCAGCCATTGTTAAATGCTGTTGCGCGTGAATTCCCGCGATCGGGAACGCTGAGATGGGTGGCTCTGCGACCCTCCCGACACCCACACGTGACCCAGCCGTGGGACACGACCCCCACTTTGAAAATGCCTGCTCTAAGCTCTCTACCAACCAGGATAAAAGTAGCAGTTAAATGTTGGTTTTCTTAGTTATACTTTTTGTCACGTTTGCAGTTGTTTTAACCATTTTCTACCCGAAAAGTTCTCGATAGTTATTTTAAAATGTGCCGCTGAATTTTCCCCCTTTAAAGCTAAAACTCAGAAATCAGCAGTTTTGGCATGCGCCTGAAATCATCCCTGAGACATTCCAGTAACTTTACACTGCACCTATTATCTATTTGAACTGTGGTATTCTTAGCAAGCTGGGCAGGAAGATTCTACACACGAGGGGACAATGAGGGGAGTCGGCTTTACTTCACATCGGCTGCTTGAGACTTAGAAAAAGGACACCTCTACCAAAAAGTCATACTGAGTCTTTAGAAGCCTAGCCTATTCTGTCTGGGTCTTTAGAAGCCTAGCCTATTCTGTCTGGGTCTTTAGAAGCCTAGCCTATTCTGTCTGGGTCTTTAGAAGCCTAGCCTATTCAGTCGGTAACAAATCTGAGAAACAAGATTGTTCCTCCTTGGGACACAGAAGAATGACGATGTGCTTAATGTTAGCAATGTTATTTAGTCTTATTATATGAGCTGATTGAATGAAGCAACTTTGACCATATCTCCTGCTTTGTATGTTTTACCTTCCTGTGGAACAAAGCGGCTGACCAGAATTGGCTTTTTGTGTCTTGTGTGAGCTTGGTCTAGTTTGGAGGAACTAAGAAAAACATGACTAGAAATGCGTTACCAGTCCACATCACGAGAGGAGTCTTTTTTTTAACATTTTTACATCCTGTGGTTGTGTGAACATTTGGTTAGACTCGGGCACAATGAACTGATTTCCATATAAGTAATAACACTCTTGACTATTTCCTGGCAGAGTACATCTGCAAACCTGAATGTTTAAACCAAGGTCTTCACTACATTGAGATCTTTATTGTGCCTTTTACTATATAAACATGTATAATTTTGCTATTTTCTTTTTGCAGGTTGAACAGTCAAAGGTATTTGTTAAAGAAGGTGGTGTTCAGTTGCTACTCACGATAGTCGACACACCAGGGTTTGGAGATGCTGTGGATAATAGTAACTGGTAAGGTTCTGTAAACGTGAATAGTAAAGAATGAACTTCTGTTCATAGAGCGTTCCTTTCGCTTCTTTTCGAGACGCTTTCACAGCTCGTGAATTACTTTGAAAGCTAGATATTGTTAGCTAAGTCAGCATTTTATGTCTTTCAACATGTCACAAATCGCAGTGAGAAAAATGATCAGTTCATTTGGTTTTGATGTTGTTTAATGGTTAAATATAAGCCAGCATATGAGAAGAATTGAATACTCATTGAACAGTGCATCCACATGGCAGATTGATGACAACACACTTTAAGATATTAGCTAAAATTTAGTGATCTAGTATTCTCAGTAGTGTATTGAAGTGCTAGCCATGGAGTGGGTCTTAACCCATAATCCTTTGGATCAGGAACAAGTGTTAACCGTGAATCAGGGTGCTCGCAACTCATTATCTATTAGACCAATGGATCAAATCTATACCAATGTTTAAAACCAAAGCAATGTTTGCCCTCAAGTGTTTGTAAAATCTCTCTTTTTAAAAAAAATATATATTTTATTAAAGTTTTCAAACACAATTTTTCCCCCTTACAAATCAACAAAAATGGTAACATGATAACTGATAGATAACATTGTTTAAATAAAATCGTGAACTAACAAAATAACACTAAATAGTGCTCCCCCCCCCCCTTCACCCCATCTAGAACAAAAACAATTCTCTCTCTCTCCCCGCCCCCGGGCTGCTGCTGCTGGCTATCTATTTTCCCCCTAATGTTCCGCTAGATAGTAGAGGAACGGTTGCCACCGCCTGGTGAACCCCTGAGCCGATCCTCTCAGCGCAAACTTCATCCGCCCCAGTTTTATGAACCCCGCCATATCGTTTATCCAGGCCTCCACGCCAGGGGGTTTCGCTTCCTTCCACTAAGATCCTTCGCCGGGCTACTAGGGAAGCAAAGGCCACAATATCGGCCTCTTTCGCCTCCTGCACTCACGGCTCATCCGCTACCCCAAATATAGCTAACCCCCAGCTTGGCTTGACCCGGACCTTCACCACCTTCGAGATCACTCCTGCCACTCCCCTCCAGTGCCGGACACGACCAAAACATATGTGTGTGGTTCACCGGGCTTCCCCCGCACCTCCCGCACCTGTCCTCCACTCCGAAGAACCTGCTCAACCTCGCTCCCGTTATATGTGCTCTATGTAGCACCTTAAATTGGATCAGGCTAAGCCTGGCACACGAGGAAGAGGAATTTACCCTAGGGCATCAGCCCACAAACCCTCCTCAATCTCCTCCCCAAGCTCCTCTTCCCATTTTCCTTTCAGCTCTTCTACCAGCTCCTCCCCCTCTTCTCTCATCTCCCGGTATATTTCGGACACTTTGCCCTCCCCGACCCACACCCCCGAAAGCACTCTATCCTGGATCCCCTGTGTCGGGAGCAGCGGAAATTCCCTCACCTGTCTCGTAAACGCCTTCACCTGCATATACCTAAAGATGTTCCCCGGAGGCAGCTCGTACTTTTCCTCTAGTGCTCCCAAGCTCGCAAACGTCCCATCTATAAATAAGTCTCCCACTCTCCTAATTCCAGCCCGGTGCCAGCTCTGGAACCCTCCGTCCAATCTCCCTGGGGCAAACCTATGGTTGTTCCTGATCGGGGACCACACCGAGGCTCCCAACACACCCCTCTGTCGCCTCCATTGCCCCCAGATACTTAATGTTGCCGCCACCACTGGGTTCGTGGTGAACCTTTTCGGGGAGAGCGGTAGTGGCGCCGTCAACAGCGCTTTTAAGCTCGTTCCTTTACAGGACGCCATCTCCAGCCTTTTCCACGCCGCCCCCTCTCCCTCTATCATCCACTTACGGATCATCGCCACATTGGCGGCCCAGTAATAGTCGCCCAAATTCGGCAACGCCAGTCCCCCTCTGTCCCTGCTATGTTGCAGGAACCCCCTCCTTACCCTAGGGGCCTTCCCTGCCCACACCAAGCTCATGATGCTCCTATCTATTTTTTTGAAAAAGGCCTTGGTGATCAATATAGGGAGACATTGGAACACAAATAAGAACCTCGGGAGGACCATCATCTTAATCGCCTGCACTCTGCCCGCCAGCGACAGCGGCTGCATATCCCACCTTTTGAAATCCTCTTCCATTTGCTCCATCAGCCGAGTCAGATTGAGTCTGTGTAAGGTTCCCCAGCTCCTGGCTATCTGAATCCCAGGTATCGGACGTTTCTTTCCACTCTCCTTAGCGGTAGGCCATCTATCCCTCTACTCTGGTCCCCAGGGTGTATTACGAAACGCTCACTCTTTCCCATGTTAAGCCTATATCCCGAGAAATCTCCAAACTCCCTCGATATCTGCATAACCTCTGTCATCCCCCCCACTGGATCCGCCACATACAGCAGTAGGTCATCTGCGTAGAGTGACACTCGGTGTTCGTCTCCCCCTCTAACCACCCCTCTCCATTTCCTGGAGTCTCTCAGCGCTATGGCCAGTGGTTCAATTGCCAGCGCGAACAGTAATGCGGACAGTGGGCACCCCTGTCTTGTTCCCCTATGTAGTCGAAAATATTCCGATCTTTGCCGATTTGTGACTACACTTGCCATTGGGGCCCCATAGAGGAATTTAACCCAGCTGACAAACCCCTCCCCGAACCCAAACCTCCTCAGCACCTCCCATAAATACTCCCACTCTACCCTATCAAATGCCTTCTCTGCATCCATTGCCGCCACTATCTCTGCCTCCCCCTCTGCTGGGGGCATCATTATCACCCCCAATAGCCGTCGCACGTTGACATTCAATTGTCTCCCCTTTACGAACCCTGCCTGATCTTCGTGCACCACCCCCGGGACACAATCCTCTATCCTCATTGTCAGCACTTTTGCCAACAACTTGGCGTCCACATTCAGGAGCGAGATAGGCCTATAAGGACCCGCATTGCAGCGGATCTTTATCTCGCTTCACGATTAGTGATATCGTCGCCTCCGACATTGTCGGGGGTAGGGTCCCCCCCTTTGGCCTCGTTAAAGGTTCGTACCAGAGGCGGGGCCAACAAGTCCACGTATTTCCTGTAAAATTCCACCGGGAACCCGTCGGGTCCCGGGGCCTTCCCTGCCTGCATGTTCCCCAGCCCTTTGGTCACCTCGTCCACCCCAATTGGCGCCCCCAGGCCTGCCACCTCATGCTCCTCCACCCTCGGGAACCTTAGTTGGTCCAGAAACTGCTGCATCCCCTTTTTCCCTCCGGGGGTTGGGACCTATATAACCTCTCGTAAAAGGTCTTGAACACCTCATTTACCTTCCCTACTCTCCGCACCGTGGTTCCCGTTTCATCCCTAACTCCCCCTATTTCCCTCGCCGCTGTCCTCTTACGAAGCTGGTGGGCCAGCAGGCGACTCGCCTTTTCCCCATATTCATATCTCATCCCCTGTGCCTCTGCCTTCCCTGTGGTCAGCAGGTCAAACTCCGTCTGGAGTCTTCGCCTCTCCCTGTATAGTCCTTCGTCCGGGGCCTCCGCATATTTTTTATCCACTCTCAAAATCTCCCCCAGCAATCTTTCCCTTTCTTTGGCCTCGGTTTTCCCCTTGTGAGCCCTGATGGAGATCAACTCTCCCCTGACCACCGCCTTCAGCGCTTCCCATACTACCCCCACTCGGACCTCCCCATCATCATTGGCCTCCAGGTACCTTTCGATACATCCCCGCACCCTTTCGCAGACTCCCTTATCCGCCAATAATCCCACATCCAGTCGCCAGAGTGGACGCTGCTCCCTCTCCTCTCCTAGTTCCAGATCCATCCAATGTGGGGCATGGTCTGAAACGGCTATGGCCGAGTACTCCGTTCCTTCCGCCCTCTAAATCAGTGACCTTCCCAAAACGAAGAAATCTATCCGGGAGTATACCTTATGGACGTGGGAGAAAAAGGAGAACTCTTTGGCCAGCAGCCTAGCAAATCTCCACTGATCTACTCCCCCCACAATACTCCAGGTGCAGCCTCACCAACGTCCTGTACAACTGCAACATAATTTCCCAACTTCTATACTCAGTGCCCTGACTGATGAAGGCCAGCATACCAAAAGCCTTCTTCACTGCCCTATCTACCTGTGCCTCCATCTTTAGAGAACCGTGCACCTGAACTCCCAAGGTCCCTCTGTTCCACGATACTCCCTAAGGTCCAACCATTCACCGTGAGAGTCCTCCCTTGACTTGACTACCGAAATACAACACCTCACACTTGTTTGTATTGAACGCCATTTGCCACTTCTCAGCCCACTTCCCCAGCTGATCAAGATCCTGCTGCAATTTTTGATAACTTTCCTCACTGTCTACAATACCACCTATTTTAGAGTCACCTGTATAGTTTTGTAAACTTTGTTCGTTTTTTTAATAACATAATATTGTACTTTCTGTAATGTCCGCTTTTCCATGTTGTGTACTTACTTACTTTGTTGCATAAAAACTTTCATAAAAATATTTTATAAAATAAGATCGTGGCCAGTTCTCCTGTCCTGTGCACCTTTGGACAGTGGGAGCACCCGGAGGAAACTCACACAGGCACGGGGAGAATGTGAAAACTCCACACAGACAGTCACGCAAGGCCAGAATCGAACCTGAGTCCCTGGCGCTTAGGCAGCAGTGCTAACCACTGGGCCACCATGCTATTTCTATGGAAATAATTGCATTTTTAAACAATTCAATTAAAGTTCAGAAAATGCTGCAATATTTTTTCCCCTCTTCAAAATTGCTGCATTTAACAAGTGCTTTCATTTAGGGATTTTCTTTCAAAAGGAAAATAGCCTACTCAAGCTTAAGAGAGAAAGCTGCATTTCAGCGTTTCATGCTTAACATTGGCTTGTTTGCCGGTTTTCGAGTTGGCTCAATGTGAATGCCAATGGTTGCTTTGTGGCATCCGCTTCCAAAAAAGTTGTATATTACTTGTAACGCTTTTTGTGGGAATATTTTTCCATGCCTCTTAACAGCTAACAAGACAAAACAAATATTCACGGTTGTATCTTAATTTTTTAAGAATAATATTAAGGCGCAGGAAAAATGATGCAGCTGAAATTCATTGTTTTAATGTTCACCAAAAATACATGTATTTGAATTGAAACTGCTGTTGTGGTTTAGCGTTTAAGACCTTGATTAACTGATTGTTGCACTCCTGTTTAACTTCCCAGCTGGCAACCTGTCATTGATCACATCGACAGCAAATTTGAAGATTACCTTAATGCCGAGTCCCGTGTTAACCGCCGCCAGATGCCGGACAGCAGAGTCCATTGTTGCTTATACTTTATTGCTCCTTCAGGACATGGGTTGGTGAAAGATTTTTTAAAAAAATGTTTTTGTTGAAGCTTTTACATCTTATACACTGTACGTTTGGTCAGGATATACGAGTCAGTTACAATAGACAAGCCACTTTCCTCTGTACTGATCCGCTCCTCCATTTGTTGGTTCAGGGCCCTTTCCTGGGTCACTTACTGTACAATGGGCAGTTGTCTGCTATTAACATGTGTGCAGTATCTTCCCCTACCCTTCTCTCTCTCTCTCTCTCTCTCTCTCTCTCTCTCTCTCTCTCTCTCTCTCTCTCTCTTCTCTCCCCCCCCTTATCGATTGGCCTCACCCCTTCCTCTCTTTCCACCCATACCCCAATCCTGTCTTTGGGGGTACCGTATCTTGTGGCCTTATTCTGGGGCCTCTATCAGTTCCTCTAGGGCCGTGTCCAATCTCCATATGGTGCGTTGGGCACGGCCCATCTCCGACCTCACATCCCTGTAATGTGGAGCATGGTCGGAGATTACAATTGCGGAGTATTCGCTCTGAATATCTCTGGAAGCACCGATTTTCCCACTACAAAGAAGTCTATGCAGGTGTAGACCCTGTGTACTGGCAAGAAAAACGAGAATTCCTTCTCTTCAGGGCGCATGAACTGCCTTGGGTCCACCACACCCATCTGTTCCGTTCCATATACGTTCCCAGTTCTCTAGCAATGCTTGTCGTTTTCCCCATTCTGGGGTTCGAAGTGTCTGTCAGTGGGTCCTGTACACAGTTAAAGTCTCTCTCGCTCTCTCTCTCTCTCTCCCTCCCTCCCTTCAATGATCTCGTCCACCTCTGTGGGGGCAGTAAAATTATGTACTTTGCCCTGATATGTTACCCAGAGCCTGGCTGGGATTAGCATCCCGAATCTGACCTTGTTTTTTTTATAGGGCCGACTTTGCATGGTTAGATTCCACCCTGCGCTTTGCCACGTCCGCCCCAATGTCCTGGTAGACCCTGATTTTATGTCCCTCCCAGTTGCATACCTTCATTTGTCTAGCCCAGTGATGGTCCCTTTCCCTGCCCTGGTACTTGTGCAGATTGGCTATTATAGCCCTTGGCTGCTCCCCGGCCTTGGGCTTGGGTCGGAGCGACCTGTGAGCCCTGTCGTTCTCCGGCGGCTTGGGCAAACTGCCCCACCCCACTAGGTTGCCCAGCATTTGCGCCACTTAGTCGGTTGGGTCCCTGCCTTCGATTAGCTCTGGAGGGCCCACTATTCTGATGTTCTGCTGCCTCGACAGAGTCTCCTGGTCCACGACCTTCCCTTGCAGGCTCCCCTGGGTCGCCACCAACCTCTTGATCTCGGCCTCCAGGGTGACGATTAGGTCACTCTGGTCCATCGATGCCTTTTCCAGCTCCCATATCGTGCTTCCCTGGGCTTCCGGCCTCGTTCCCAAGCCGTTGAAAGCCGTCTGTTTGGTGGATAACGCCACCGCTACCTTGGCTGCCGCCGTTATCTCGGCCTTGATGTCATCTCGCATTGCTTTCCGTTCCATGGTGAAGAACATCTTCCATCCATCGCCTGGCGGGGAGTGGGGCTGCGGTGGGGGTGGGGGGGGATCAAAAGTGCCTATTTTGTTGCATTATGGAGGGAGGAGAGCCACCTGATGTGGTACTGCTCAGCAGTCACCAGTCACATCCCCGTTACCAGAAGTCTGGTAAAAGAGTTTACACAGTCACAAATATTGGCTAAATGTTAGCTAGTGTCGAATCCATTCTAAGTTTAACTGTTCTTGCAATGAAGTCCAGAGTTTACTGATTATGTTTACCACTGACAAATCACTGTAATAAACCCTTCCAAATTTTAAATAACCTAGAAATTAAAACCTAGGAACAGGCCTTATGACCCAACTATGTGTCTGCTTATTCTTCTCATCAGCAGAATATACCTGACTTGTTGAATACCGTTATTGCTTTTCTTTCTGCCACCTCTTGAACTTGTTCTTCAATGTTGACATGGCCTCGACGTCAATCACAAACTCTGGCAGTGGTTCCCCACCTACTTGTAAAGTACTTTTTCTGCTCTCAATCCCAAATATTTTAGCTATTTTTTCCCTATCCTAGCTGCCCCACTCACTGAAAATGATCTGTTTCTATCTATTTTGTCTTGTCCCATCAAACAATTCTCCCAAAATACACCTTCGTCGCCTCTGTTCCAAAGAAAAAGTTTCAAGTCTGTCTTTGTACGCGTGTTTTCTCATACCAGGCAGCATCCTTGAGAATCTGTACTGTACCCGCTCACTGCCTCCGCATCCTCCTTTGTGTTGAGGATAAACAGCACACAGGAGGCCAACTGTGGTCTTGCTCAGGTTTTATGTAGGTTCAACATTGCGTCGTAACTTATTCTCCATACCTGCTCTACCCAAAGTCCCATTAGCTTTTTGTTTAAGACTTCGTCCACTTGAGGTACTACTTTTAATGTCTTGTGAGCCTAAGCCCCTTTGGTCTGCTTTCCTCCACCACCTAACCATCCTGTTCGTTGTATTAATTTAGTTTTTTTGTGTGAAAACATGTGTGTCAGGATGCAAAGATAATTCACATATCAATTTGTTTGATTTACTGATCAATCCTCTAGTTCCCTGATACATATGCATTCTCAGTCTTAATGGAACATCTGTTTACTTTTGGAAGTTGTGATTTGAAATGCTGTCTTAATTTAAAGTTGTGCTTTCTACACAAGTTTTAAGAACGCAATATTTGAGCTTAAAGAAAAACATTCTTTGGGTTAATTTTCTTAAATTCAGGAAGTTCAATGCTGCTCACATCGGAAAGTGGCTGACTGCTTTAATATATACAAGTCTACTGTAGGATAGGTCCCTTAATCTGCACTCCCAGGCGGCTCACAGAATTGTAACTGCTTCTTGTGACATTGGTGGTTTCTTTAAATTTATCAATGCGCTAAACTTTTATTTGTAATCTTATTGTTGGAACATAAACCATCTAGGAAATGGTTGGAGTGTGGACGTTTCTGTTACACCTTTGGGCCCGCCAAATCGAAGCCAGCTACATAGCAGTGGATCAGAATGTCCATACCAGGATAACATAACATTTTCCTGGTACAAATTAATACAGCTTCGCATTGCCAGTATAGCTGCTTCCTATCTCTTATTTATCTCTGCTATGGTGGGTGTACAACTGTGGGTTTGCAGTATATTTATGTTGGGTCTTCCATGCTATTTAATGCTTTTTGTGAATGAGTGGATTAACGGTTATATGAATTCAACTGCCGTAAAAATCTGGCAGCTGTAAGAAAAACATTTTGTTTTCCATCGTCTCTGAAAGCTGGACAGCTCTGACGTTGAATTAACTACGAGTGTACACGGCACCTGATACCCTTTGTGGTATATGCAGCCACATATTTCCAACAGGGGATGCAATTTCATCAAGAGTGGGAGCTACCTGTTACCAAGGAGACTTGACAACTCTTGAAAAAGTTCCTGATGTCGAACTACACCATATTCAACAATAACTACAGCCAATTCAATGGAATAAATTTTGGTCAGCTTTCTTACTTGCTCTAGATGAGACCGGCTAAATAGATATTTTTTGAAAAAGGAATTATGCCGAAAAGAGTTTGTATCCATCTTTACATTTCACTGAACTTTATTTTAACATCAGCTGAGAGGAGGCTGCAGACTCCCAAATGCTAACTACTGGGGCGGTGGGGGGGGAGATGCTGACCTTCATGACATGTTTTTAGGAGTGCTCATTGTGAAGGGAACATGCTACACCGAGAAGGCTAATTGGCAGATTTCTCAATGTTTGACAATTGTATGGCATGAATGGTAAACCTATCTGATGTCTTGTTTTGAGTTTGTTGAACACATACTTCCACTGATGGATTATAATCAATGCTAACTTGCATGTTATATTTCTACAGACTAAAGCCTTTGGATATTGAATTTATGAAACGCCTACACGAAAAGGTCAATATCATACCACTCATAGCCAAAGCAGACACCCTCACTCCTGAAGAATGCCAGCAATTTAAGAGACAGGTGAGAAGACCGTGGTTAATGGACAGTGGCAAAACCAATTCATCAATGCGTGTACAGTTTCAGCCAAAACAAAACTGATGTACTTTTATTCATCTTCATGCATCCTATTATAGTCGAGCAAATAACTTTCACAAGCGTCTGCAAGTGCTATCCGGCTTTTATAATGAACGAGATTCTAGAGAATCTTGTAGATATTTAAATCCCAATATCTTCAATTCTGCAAAGATAGAACTCCAGTTTCACTTGGGGCAGTTTGAAATTCCTAGTGAATCATAGAGGAACATTACAAAGCTGAACGGTTGTTGTAAAGCAGAAAGTGCAGGAAGTTAACAAGATGCCAATAACTTAGTTGGCTGTTTTAAATAGCCAGTACACTTGCTTTTTCTGATGAAACTGTGCAGCACAAAAAAGGAGGGGAAGTGGGGAGCCCTTGGTCCCTGTGCCAGCTCCTGGCTAGAGCTATCCAATTCATCCCACTGTCCTGTTGCAAGTTACGATTCAATCTGATTCCATTATCCTTTTGGGCAGCATATTCTAGATCACAGCAACTTCTATATTGAAATAATGTTGAATTTTCTTTTTGAAAAATTCTCCAACTAATTTTACAGGTGATGAGGGAAGTCCAGGAACATAAAATAAAGATCTATGAATTTCCAGAAACCGATGATGAAGAAGAAAACAAGTTGGTGAAAAAGGTTAAGGTAGTGTATCAATGGAGATATTAATTCCAGCACACTCCCCATATTAATAAAGTGAATAGAGCCTTCCCGAAAGAGAGAAACTTTAATGACAACTTTTCGAACTTTAATAATCAGTGGAAGCATCATTTCACATTGATGGGAACATTTGAGGAAGTGTAAAACTGTATAACTTTACAATGAGTTTTGAAAAATGGATCCACATTTTGAAGAAAAGCCTGCCACCAATAACTGACTATGTTTCAGTAGTGACAGACCAGTGCTGCAAATGACATCTTGCTGCAGGGTTTTCATTCTGTAAACACAATTGCACTCATTGTAGAGCAACTTAAATTATGGAATTACATGTTCTCTTTGGCAAATATACAACTAATTTTTGCCATCTGTAAATTGGCCTGAATACTTTTATCGATGGGTTAAAAATCCATATTGTGGTTTCAGCTTGCGTGTTATTTGAATAGAACCTGGGAAGCATGCAAATTTTTTTTTTAAAAAGCTGCAGAAGATTCAAGTCACAGGGGACTTTTCCAGCCACCTGGTTATATCAGACAGTGGATACGAGGAAAGCCAAAGGAACAATAGTCACAATGCAGTGTGTGATAGCAAAACGGGTAGAGGAGAAAAGACTGATAAATGGGCCTGAGTTGTAAATCAGTGGAAGAAATAAATAATTCATGTAAATTTTGAAATGGAACCAAATGTTGTTTACCAGCAGGAGCTTAAATTTGGCAGCAGTTGCACCCTGCCCAAATGCCTTTAGCAAGGAGAAATAACTACAGCATCAGATGTAAGCAGCAGAATGGACTCAGTACAGCTTGCTAGAAGTTGACAGGAGATTCTCTGCTCACTTTCTAGTGGAGATGATGGTGTGTTACCTTTAAGTATACCCTGACGAGTGCATTGTGCTGTCATTGTGTAACGATGGGGAGGGAGTATGATACATCTTGGTGCTGCAGACAGGCCATGTGCCCAGAACAGAGAGAAAATCAAAGTGGTGAGGGGGGAATTCCTTGCCTGAGACCGGACTAGATGGGGAAATGGAGGAAGCAGGCGAATGCAATATTGGGAGATGCCATTGCTTTGGTCAACAACTATTTGGCCACCAAACATCTGGAAATATGTGTTTTCCTGTGTTCAAAAATTAATTTTTAAAGATTGCTTTTTAAAATAATATCGCATCGCAGTCAGAAAACTATTTCTAAAATCTATGATTTACAAATTGATCAAATATCAATCCTTAACTATTTTAAAGGTGCCTTTTTTTAAGCACATGAGCATCCATGTTACATCTTCAAAGCCTCACTCTGCCATAGTGCTAAAATATTGCTAGTGATTTAAATAACCATACATCTGTTGAGGTATCAAAGATGGTTAAGTGTGAATTAACGAAATAGTAATATACCAGTGAGAAGCCTGAAATTGGCTAATATTTAAGCAAATGAATGTTCCCTCACACTCACAATTAATATCCATTAATCAGCAAGTACACCGAACCAAGCTAATTCCTCAGATCATTTCCTGCTCTTTATCGGCTTTGCTTACTTGCCTCTATTTTATTATCTGAGTCCAGTCCTCCAAGTTGTTGGTCAGATCTGGTTAGGGACCAACAGCATTAGGTTTAAAGTAGACAAAGTTTGAGATGCAAAACACTTACCAAGAGAATAAAGCCACATGATTCTTCAGGTTTTGAAAAAACAAAAATAAACGTTATTATACAATGTCAGAAAGACAAACAACTTACATTATTTATTGTATGCTGTAACGTTCAGGGTATATGTCAATTAGCAGACCAACTGTAGTCAAACAAAGCACTGAACAATGAAAAGCAAATGTAAGCCAGACAAATCCCATAGCTTTCTCAGCAGCCCACCCAGATGTCAGTAAACACTGAATCATCTCGTTGAAACTCTGTTTCCCTCCTAAGGGACTCCGAAGTTTTCACGTTCTCAAAGATCAAGCCCCTCAATTCCTTCAAAGCCACTCCAACTCAGGCTGCCTCAAAGACTGCACGCCTCCCAGGGTTTCAATCCAGTTTCCGAAGATTCTGTTCCCCTGGATTTCCCATTGTGCACTCCAGCCTCAAACTGTGTAATTTCAGCACTTTAATAATAATGATCTTTAGTGTCACAAGTAGGCTTACGTTAACACTGCAATGAAGTTACTGTGAAAATCCCCTAGTCGCCACACTCCGGCACCTGTTCGGGTACACCGAGGGAGAATTCAGAATGTCCAATTCACCTAACGTCTTTCGGGACTTGTGGGAGGAAACCGGAGCACCCGGAGGAAACCCACGCAGACATGGGAAGAACGTGCAGACTCTGCACAGACAGTGACCCAAGCCGGGTATCGAACCTGGGACCCCGGCGCTCTGAAGCAACAAAGCGAACCCACTGTGCTACCCTGCTGCTCCTGGCTAGCTAGTTTCACTGGACTCGCACTGGCCTTGGATTTCGCCAATGTCCTCAATTACACCAAGCTTTAAATGGCTCCCAAGGCATGTGACCTAACTCTTCCAGCACAGCCTCCTTCTGCACTGTATATTCTATGATAGCCAGTGACCTTTTTCCAATTCTCAGCTCCACAGGACTTAGCCCTAACTGCACAAAGCTATCAAATGGCTTCTGAGACTTCTGAGCCTCAGCTACACACAGATCGCTCAGCGGCACTTTTGCTGCCTGGAGCAGCACCGTTTCAGTATAGCATTTTCCCCCGCTGCAGACCACTCACTAACACAGCAAGTGTCCAGATAAATTAAAACCCTAGAACTTTGTTATCTCCACCCATCATCTCTTCGGCATTGAATGCTGCTAAATTAATTAGAGTTCTAACTTCCAAAACAAAATTACTCTTGTAGGCTATATTTTTACAATCAGTGCAGACACCTTGTCTCCAATTCTCCAGCTAAGTAAGCCCACCTGCTGTTTAATGATCTTGCCTTTCTAGCTCTTAACCCCTTAAGACAACATGGCCTTCAAACTGCTTTCGTTGTATTTATCCCACTTTCCAGAATTAAACTTTAATTTTCTCAGAACCAAAAAATAACTTTAAAATATTACTATGAACCACAAACTAGGTATTTATAAGAATTTGTACACCTGGAAATTACATGTTAACATTAAAAAGAAACAGCTTTGTAGGAGAAAATCACAACTTAGCGATAAAACTGATGAGCTTATGTTTAAGTGTCTGCAGGGATTTTCAGGCAGATGGGTCTCTAGATTCTGAATATCAAATCATAGATACTTTATTTGAGCCTTCTCGTGAAAGGTATTTCCAAAATGCTCTTGTTTTTTGCATCCACTCCAATGACCTCTGCATAAGGTAATTGGAAATGAAATGAAATGAATCGCTTATTGTCACAAGTAGGCTTTAAATGAAGTTACTGTGAAAAGCCCCTAGTCGCCACATTCCGGTGCCTGTTCGGGGAGGCTGGCACGGGAATTTCCATTGACCTGCAATTATTACCTGAAAATCTTTCCTTACCCAATATTATTCCAATTTGTTTTGAAAGATACCATTGAATTTGCTTCCTCTGTTCTTCCATGGCAGCATTCCAGATCATAACTCTGAGAGAGAAAAAAATCACTGGTTCTTTTGCCAATCCTCCAATTTGTCTCCTGGTTACTGATCCCCCTCAGTCGAAAGCGTTTGTCCTTATTCGCTTTATAAAAAACATCTCTATGAAATCTCCCTTCTCTGTTCGAAGGTGAAGATACCCAGATTCTCCAGTTTCTCCACATAATTGAAGTCCTCCATCCCTGACATCATTCTGGTTAATTTCCCCGCGGGTGTTTTCTATATACACGCATACACACACAAACAAATTTGGAACCGTGAAGGCCATTCAGCCCCTCGAGCCTGCTCTGCCATTCAATAAGATTATGGCTGATCTGATTGTGGCCTCAACTCCACGTTCGGCCTCCCCCTGAACCTTTCACCACCTTGTTAGTCAAGAATTTATCTGCCAATGCTGCTCTCCAGGGAAGGGAGTCCCAAAGTCTCCAGAGTGAAAAAAATCTTCTCACCTGCCTTCAATAGGAGATGCATATTTACAAACAGTCCGCTAGGCATCCATCAAAGAACAAAGAAATGTACAGCACAAGAACAGGCCCTTCGGCCCTCCAAGCCCGTGCCGACCATGCTGCCCGACTAAACTACAATCTTCTACACTTCCTGGGTCCGTATCCTTCTATTCCCATCCTATTCATATATTTGTCAAGATGCCCCTTAAATGTCCCTATCGTCCCTGCTTCCACTACCTCCTCTGGTAGTGAGTTCCAGGTACCCACTACCCTCTGCGTAAAAAACTTGCCTCGTACATCTACTCTAAACCTTGCCCCTCTCACCTTAAACCTATGCCCCCTAGTAATTGACCCCTCTACCCTGGGGAAAAGCCTCTGACTATCCACTCTGTCTATGCCCCATATAATTTTGTATACCTCTATCAGGTCTCCCCTCAACCTCCTTCGTTCCAGTGAGAACAAACCGAGTTTATTCAACCGCTCCTCATAGCTAATGCCCTCCATACCAGGCAACATTCTGGTAAATCTCTTCTGCACCCTCTCTAAAGCCTCCACATCCTTCTGGTAGTGTGGCGACCAGAATTGAACACTATACTCCAAGTGTGGCCTAACTAAGGTTCTATACAGCTGCAACATGACTTGCCAATTCTTGTACTCAATGCCCCGGCCAATGAAGGCAAGCATGCCGTATGCCTTCTTGACTACCTTCTCCACCTGTGTTGCCCCTTTCAATGACCCGTGGACCTGTACTCCTACATCTCTTTGAGTTTCAATACTCTTGAGGGTTCTACCATTCACTGTATATTCCCTACCTGCATTAGACCTTCCAAAATGCATTACCTCACTTTTGTCCGGATTAAACTCCATCTGCCATCTCTCCGCCCAAGTCTCCAGACAATCTAAATCCTGCTGTATCCTCCGACAGTCCTCATCGCTATCCGCAATTCCACCAACCTTTGTGTCGTCTGCAAACTTACTAATCAGACCAGTTACATTTTCCTCCATCCTGTCCAGTCCCCTCAGGACCTCATGTTTCGGTAAGATTACATCTTGGCCTTCTGATGGATGCACGCCCAACTTGTTTAGCCTTTACTCAAAGATAAGCAGCCCCATCCCAGGGATCCGTTGAGTGAGTCTTCTCTACTGCTAATATATTGCTACTTTTATATTCCATTCCCATGGCAATAAATGATAACCTTCCATCTGCCTTCCTAATCACCTGTTCATGTTTACTAACCGTTTCAAATGTATTACCAGGACACCCAGATCCCTCTACCACAAAGTTCTGCAATCTCTCTCTATTTAAATAATTTGCTGCTTTTCTATTCTTCCTGCCAAAGCGGACAAATTCATATTTTCCCACATTAACGTTTCTCACATCCCTAAATTGCGTTACCCAGAATTGGAGGTCGTGTTCCAGATGGGACCCAACTGGTGTTTTATAAATTCTGTACTTTTCACTGTCCTATGTGCAAGTATCAGCAATGCTGACTTAATCCCAATTAAATTGTGTGGCGGTCTAAGTGTAATTAGACATCAAGTCTTCACAAGGTTATTTTTGTTCCACCATCTGAAGTATTAAATTTTTTTCTTGGTTATCCTTGCACTGATCTTTGTGAATGTGAATCTCTTCTAGGATCGTTTGCCTCTTGCTGTTGTCGGTAGCAATACTACCATTGAGGTGAATGGAAAACGCGTTCGAGGAAGACAGTATCCTTGGGGAGTTGCAGAGGGTACGTCTCTTTGCTACTTGCTTTTAATCTGTTGAAGCTCCTGTCCATAATTTATTTGCAATAGTATTTTTACAAGTATATTGCCCCTTGAACTGAGTGGCTTTCTGAGCCGATTTCATACGGCAGTTAAGAGTCAACCACATTGTTGTGCACCTGGAGCCGCATGTAGGCCAGACCGGGTGAGGACGGCAGATTTCCTTCCCTAAAAAAACACTTGTGAACCAGGTGAGTTTTTACAGCAATTCATAGTTTCATGGTCACCAATACTGAGACTAGATTTCAATTTCAGATTTTATGAATTGAATTTAAATTTCACCAGCTGCTGTGATGAGGTTTGAACCAGTTCCCTGGGCACTAACCAGGGCCTCTAGATTCCTAGCTCAGTAACATTACCACTGCACAAATTCTGCACTGTAAATTCTCGGAGTACGACACTTGGCCTAGATTATGTACTTAAATTTCTGGAGTGGAAGCAAGCTAACAATGAGCAGAAAATCAATTCTCAGAAAGCCGTTTGATTTGTTTAGTCCATGAGGTAATACCCAATGATGCGTGTTCACTGATTCTGACCTAAGGATGACAATCCAAAATGCATTTGGAAAACTTGCTTAATTCTTGGATATAAATGTTAATTATATGAAATAGGCCAGTTGATGAGAATCAGTAATTTGTTTCTTTTTAAATTGTCTTTTTGACTGTTCCACATTACACAAATCAACATATGGTTCACGTTCAGCGGGAAACTGAGGTTATTTTTAGCATTTTGTGTAGAAAAATGTAGATTTTGACATGGAATTTCAATTTCTTGGCAGGACTCTTAGTTTCAGTCATAGTGTAATTAATGACTTGCATGGGCTGTATATTTTGCCATTAATGCAAATTCATGCGTGTTAGAATTGGATTAGATTTTAGCATTTAAGTGATGAACAAAACATCATATCTGTACCTCAAGGTGCTTGTTTATTATTGCATATGATTTTTCACATTTGGCTCTGTTTCCTTCTGTAGCACTGTGTAGGTTCTATCAGTTCTGCACGGCTTGTATTTGTTTTGCTATTTGTGTTGCTCCAAGTGATTTGGAACATGGGACGAGGCCTTTCAGCCGCTCCAGTTTCTAGTCTTTCTTGTCACAAGTAGGCTTACATTAACACTGCAATGAAGTTACTGTGAAAAGCCCCTAGTCGCCACACTCCGGCACCTGTTCAGGTACACAGAGGGAGAATTCAGAATGTCCAATTCACCTAACAGCACGTCTTTCAGGACTTGTGGGAGGAAACCCACGCTGACAATTGGAGAACGTGCAGACTCCGCACAATGACCCAAGTCAGGAATCAAACCTGGGGCCCTGGAGCTGTGAAGCAACAGTGCTAACCACTGTGCTCCCGTGCTGCCCACTTCTCTGCCATTTGATAAGAAAATGGCTAGTCTGTTTGTGGCCTCAACTCCACTTTCCTGTCTTCTTCCCTTACAACCTTAGATTCCTGATTGACTAGGGAGTCAGTCTAACAGCCTGAAAAATATTCAGTGACCAGTCTCCATCTCTCTGGAAAAGAGAATTCCACAGACTCAGGCCCCTCTGAGAACAAAGAACATTACAGCACAGGAACAGGCCCTTCGGCCCACCTGCGCCATCCAGATTTCTTATTTAGACCTACTACCTCACCACCTCCACTGGCAATGCGTTCCAGGCACACTCCACCCTCTCCGTGAAAAACTTTCCCCGCATACCTCCCCTAAACTTTCCCCCTCTCACCTTGAACCTGTGCCCCCTTGTAATTGAGTCTGCCACCTCGGGGGGGCGGGGGGGAGCTCCTGACTATTCACCCTGTCGATACCTCTTGTAATTTTGTAGACCTCAGGACACCCCTCAGTCTCCGGATTTTCCAACGAAAACAATCCAAGTTTATTCAACCTCTTAGGTCAAGAGAAAACAAATTCTCCTGTTCTCCATCTTAAATGTTTTTAAACTGTATCCCCTCGGTCTAGTCTTTCCCATAAAGAGAAACATCATCTCTGCATCCACCATCCGGGCAGAAGTTACCTTTCTCATGGACAGAGGAAAGTCCTCCTTGTTTATTTTGATTAAGTTTTCCAAGCTGCCAGTTCTGGCCTGATCGTCAGAGGATCAGACGAGATGGTTATTTACGTTGCCTGGAATGTCCCTTTGTGCTCGAGACCATGGCATCAGTTGTTATATTGGGAACCCCCTAGGTGATCGTTGTACTTCAATCTGAAATTTAACCGGTCCAATATTCTCCAGTGAAAACAAAATAAAGTGAGACTTTATAGCATATGAGACTTATAGTACTAGCCAGAGTGTAGTTGGAATGTGGAACTCGTTACCACAAGAAGTGGTTGAGGCAAAAAAAAATGTAAGTGTACTGAGGAGGGGGAGGGGGAGTTAAAAAATGGGAGAAAGGAATAGAAGGATATTTTAGGGTGAGACAAATAGACAGGAGAAGGCTCGTGTGGAGCATGGACCGATTGCCTGTTATTGTGCTGTACATGCTCTCCGTTCTGGGTATAAATCTCACCATATCCCGGCCTCTAACCTCTGGCAAGCGTTGCTGAGATTTTTAATGGCACCTCCCTCTTCCATCGGGCTATTTTTTTTCTTTCGCTTTGTGTGAGGAATGCATTCATCTCTCTTTGCCAGATTGTTGTGGCTTGCTTTGATGATTCAACACTATTCTTGTGTAATGGCATTAAAATCAAATTAACATTTCAAGCAGTTCATCTTACTGTTAATTACAGGCTCTGCCTCTTTTAAGCAATCCTACGTGGACCTGCTGCAGAAGTGCTGCATCTGTATTCCATCTGATAACTATTGTGTGTTACCGAAGCACACCACTGAAGCAGGGGATTCACAATATATGTGCAGAGACTAAAGTAAAACCATTTGCAAGTCATTTGGGAATGGTGATGTCGTTGTTTAAAATGTTTGGAGTGCAAGCGATGACCTCAACCAGTATAACTGCAGCAGGAAATGCCAAATAGCATCTCTGTGCACTAGAGTTCTTTTAACAGTTCCAAAACAAATGTGGTGGGCATTGGTTTGCATTATATATAACTAAATGATCCATCTCTTCCCTGGAATTTGTTGTACAGATTTTGGGGATATAAAGTGCACAGATTTAAGGTGCTTTAATGGCAGAGTGTAATATGTTTTTTTTGGGTGTGGATGTAATAACTGCACAAATATATGAATGTAGGTATACATATATAGGTGGCACGGTAGCACAGTGGTTACCACTGTTGCTTTACAGCACCAGGGACCTGGGTTTGATTCCCGGATCACTGCCTGTGCGGAATCTGCATATTCTCCCTGTATCTGCGTGGGTTTCCTCGGGCACTCCGATTTCCTCACACGGGGTTACGGGGATAATGGGCTTAAGGAGGATGCTCTTTCCAAGGGCCGGTACAGATTTGATGGGCCAAATGGCCTCCTGCACTATCGGGATTCTATGAAAAGTCCCGAAAGACGCGCTGTCAGGTGAATTGGACATTCTGAATTCTCCCCCTGTGTACCCGAACAGGCGCCGGAATGTGGCGACTAGGGGATTTTCACAGTAACTTCATTGCAGTGTTAATGTAAGCCTATTTGTGACAATAAAGATTATTATTAATGAAATATTCACTATTTTTAACTAATGACTGTATGATTATACTGGAGGTGAAGCCAAAACAAATTCTGGATAATAAAGCTCTATGCTGTGCTATTCTATTCTACACTGGGGGGCAAGTTAGTTTGTGACGTGGCATTGAAACTGGATGGCCACTATGTTGGTTTGCTACTTGTATAACTCGATTAGAAATTTAATTATCAGCCTGACTTGAATTTTCCTTGAATTTAAAATGAATCCTGTGCTTGTGTAATTTGTGAATCTGGTATAATGTTTTGGGGAGTACAAATTATATTTTTAATCACCCAGTTTTAATATGGGTTTACAGCAGCTTTGCAAATGGATCTACACATGCCTGACTGAAAAAATTAATTCTCGGGCAAGTGTTTGTGTTTGTTTATTTTGCTGGAATAAAAGGCAGGTAAAGAATGTGCATCTTTGAATTTAAACTAAGCTGCCTTCATCCAAAGGAGTTGAATGTGGTGAACACACAGCAGTGTTTCCAGGCAGCAGCTCCAGAGGAAATGCTTTCCAGTGTTTGAAGTGTGTTACTGTCAGGAAATTGAGGGGCCTGGTTTTGATGCAGTACCGACTGCGCCAGTGCAAAAATGAGGTTGGAAGATTGTATCTTGTCCCCGTAGCTTGCTGTTAAGATCAGGAAATGGCTTGTAGATTGTATTTTCTGTTAATGGTGGCAAGACTCTGAAAGGGCAGTTGTGACCATGGCCATGACTATTGATCGAGGGGGGCATGATTTAAGGAAGCAGTGACTGATAATTTTGTGGATCCTGTGTCTACCATGAAAATGTAATTGTGTTGGGAAAGATGAAACAATAAACTGAAGTTGACTTGCAAATGAAAAATCTTTTGATCTGCTCACAGCCACGTGATGTCTAATGGTGTTCTACAAATCAAATTTAAGGTCAGCTGATTCTGGTTGAAGTCATCTCGAGGGAGATTTGTGTCGGTTTGATGAAAGTCTCTCCTCTTGCTGGGTACAGACACAGAACAAAACCTCATCTTGGCACCATGTTGGTGGATAACTGCACAACATTTTATGCCAATGTCTGAAGGAAGTTTATACTCCTTTTCTGACACAAGAATAAAGATTGCTAGAATTGACCTCCATGCCCTTGCAACCAGGAGGGTTGATTGGTGTCCATTGAGTTTCTCGGATGTGTAATGTTAACATTGGATAAATCCAGAATCGGCTTTCCATAATCGAGTTATTTACCACTACTCACCGTGCAGGTTCACCGAAAAAGAATTGACAAGGGCACTCGACTGTATCTGTTGACCCACACTCCAACAAGAGTTGGTATCTTTCGGAAGGGAACAATGGCAATTCTCGCATGCTGCTAAAATTATTTTATGGGATGGGAGTGTAGCTGGCAAGGCTTGCATTTGTCGTTGAACTGAGTGGCTTGCTGGTAGTTAAAAGTCGCCCTCATTGCTATGGGTCTAGAGTCACATGTGGGCCAGGCAGGTAATGACGGCAGATTTCTGCCCTAAAGGGCATTAATGAAACCAGATAGGTTTTAACAACAATCAATGTTAATGTCATGGTCATCATTACTAAGACTAGATTTTAATTCCAGATTTTAATGAAGTAGAATTTAAATCCACCAGCTGTTGTGATTGAATTTGAAGGCGTGTATCCAGAGTATTGGTCTGGTCCTATGGACTGCCAGTGATGTTACCACAACGCACCATCTCTATTTGGGAAATTTGATGTGATTCGGAGTTCTGTGGGATGATTTCCTGCACAGCCCAGATTTTTACCTCCGAAAGAATAAACTCGGTTTGTTCTCACTGGAACGAAGGAGGTTGAGGGGCAACCTGATAGAGGTCTACAAAATTATGAGGGGCATAGACAGAGTGGATAGTCGGAGGCTTTTCCCCGGGGTAGAGGGGTCAATTACTAGGGGGCATAGGTTTAAGGTGCGAGGGGCAAGGTTTAGAGGAGATGTACGAGGCAAGTTTTTTACACAGAGAGTAGTGGGTGCCTGGAACTCGCTGCCGGAGGAGGTGGTGGAAGCAGGGACGATAGTGACATTTAAGGGGCATCTTGACAAATATATGAATAGGATGGGAATAGAGGGATACGGACCCAGGAAGTGTAGAAGATTGTAGTTTAGTCGGGCAGCATGGTCGGCACGGGCTTGGAGGGCCGAAGGGCCTGTTCCTGTGCTGTACATTTCTTTGTTCTTTGTTCAAAGGTGCCTTGCCACCTTGATTTCCCGGAGAAATCTGAATCTTATTGAACTGCTGACCTTGATCTGGAATTGAAGCACGTGAAGTCGTGCTTCGCCATTCTGATGCTGATCATGTGTGACTGCCACATTTTGTGCTTTGGGCCAACTCTTGCAGACCGCCACGGTGAGGAATGTTAGCGATGGAGGACATGCACCATGTCGGGCAATCCACATCCACAATGAGCGCTGCCAGACTCCTAAAGCTCCACCTCTTCCTTCTCAGTGTGTCTCCACAGGAGTACGATCATTTCCATTTCTCACAAATTGTGTGGCCTCAGAGTAATGTAGGACAAAGATTAGCAACAGTTTTGTGCTGTGGTCTGTACCCAGCAGGAACAGGAGCAAGCTCATTTCATGTAGAACAGTTAACACTTTGCAGAAAAGAGACTTTCATTACTGCAGTGTGGTCTGGATTGTAACCCAAATGCCAGAGACGAAAGTTAATCAAATGATGAATTACTCTATCCGTTTCCCAAATTTTATTTCCCCTATCATTAATTGGATCCTTTTGAAGTGTAAAGGATAATTCATTGTGACGAGCCTAATTTTCTGTGTGCTGCACGGGGCATTTCATACTCAAACTGGATTTAATAAACAAAATCCCCTGTCTTGAGCTGGTCACTACTTGTTGTGAAGAGTGAGAGCTTGCCATACGCTTCTCACTGAATCAATCATTTATTGTAGTGGGTGATACTTCTCCACATGGCACAGTTGGGAAAAGGAACAGTAGAATATTTGGCATGGAGAGATTTACTGACCTGTAGAAACTGAATATTTCACATGTATAAAAAAACAATTGTTAGGTGATAGTGCAATTGAGCGATTAGGACAGTTAATTACTTTGTGCATATAATTCATAATGGAATTTAGTATGAATAAATGTGGAGAAGAGGAAGGGCAGGAGATGAAGTTGTCCAACTTTTAAATCCCTCTATCTGAATGTTTGGCAGGAAGCAAGCCGCTAAAAATTGATTATAATTTCAATAATGCTGGCATCTTTTCAAACGCTGTACATTACCATCGCAATTTTCTGTTTTGAAGAGATCACTAGCCCATTCCCGTTAAAGTTATTGACATTCTCCAGTCAGTTTTGCCCTTTTCTGGGATTTTATTTTAAACGGACTTGCAACAATGATTTTCACTTTTTTATATAGTTTGTAACACTTTTTGTAACCAGAAGAGGAGCACGTCTTCAAGGTCAATCCCTATTGACAACAATCTGTAATGGGGGTTTAACTGTAATGTGATCAAATTCTTGTTGAGGTAATGACAAGGCAAAGCCGTGATTTGCTGTTGTGACTACCTAGTAATCTTGCCTTGTGTAGATGACTTTTATTTTGTCCCAAAAGCACAAGTGTTGTTGGCAAAACATATAAAATGGGGACAATTTTAAACCCCAAAAGCTGTCCGGTTTGGCTCGGGTGCGGGTTGAAACATTTAAATCCTGACTCCAGACTGCCTTTCAGCAGAGGTGGGAGCTGGGGTTTGGGGACAACCAACTGCTCCAGGAAAACGGGGTGGCTATTTAAACATTCTCCTTTTAAAAATAAATTTAGAGTACCCAATTCTTTCTTTTATTCCAATAAAGGGGCAATTTAGCGTGGCCAATCCACCAACCCTGCACATCTTTGGGTTAAGGTGTGAGACCCACGCAGACAGTGGGAGAATGTGCAAACTCCACACTGACAGTGATCCGGGGCTAGGATCGAACCCGAGTCCTCGGCGGCGTGAGGCAGCAGTGCTAACCACTGCATCACCGTGCCACACTAAAACCTGGTGGTAGCTGCAGGAAGTCGAGGATTGCTGGTTACAGGGAGTATGTGGCTTTCCTGTTGCTTGCTGGACCCAGTTTCCTGATTCACCAATCTCCCCACAATCGGATATCCAATCCACCTTATCCGTACCATATCCCTGGAACTTCCAATCTCTCCTTCTGGGTTTCTTGACCCCCAAAGCAACGATTGCCCAGCTCACTCCCTGCTTTGAGTTACTATCCTGCCCAACGTCTCAAGAATTCTGTTGTGCTGTTTTTGTAAATTTAACATTTCTGCTCTTCTGCACAAACGGTTCACTTTACTGCTTTGGGCTGCTATTGTCATCTTCAAGTGAGGATGAGCCAGATTTGGTGGGGTTCCTGCACAAAAAAGTGATGGCTGACATTCCCATTAACCTGTTTCACTTTAATTACTGTGTGGAACTGTATCCTGGTAGGAATTTCTGCCTTGAGGAAGGGAGAAGGTTGCGCAGGGGTCCGGAGAAATACAAAGGTCTATTTCAAGGAGGTGATGAAATTGGTCGTTCTGCTTTTATGGGTCATCTCATGATGGGAAGCTTTTTTAAATGTTGTGTTTTCATTGTAGGAGTTATTGTATTTCTTTCAGTTGCTGACCTTGTGATTTTTAGCTTCCTCCTGTTTCTGTGAAAAATGTTTCCTGGACCCTGTTTAGTTACTTGCATTGATATTGCCAGTCATTGCTCATGTCTCTAGCAAGCTAAGTACACAACATGGGGTACGATGGTTACTTTTACATAGTTTCATCAGGTAAATACATCAGTATTTTGTTTTGTTATTTTGTTCATCAAATTTAATTTGAAGTTGCGTACACTCAGAATCTGTCCTGATTTGTTGAAAATATACTCTAAGCTTTTGGCTATTTTGTTTTTCTATTTGTTCTTTAATGATTTTTAATATGATACAATGCTGAACTGCAGACTGCAAGTTTAAGACAACATTGTGGCCTTGAAGCGTTTTGTTTTAGATTTTGATGCAACTTAAATTTGAGCAGTCATATCAGTGTTTGCTTAATATTGAAGCAGCTGCCTTTCTGATGATGGCACAGTGGTTAGCACTACTGCCTCATAGCGGCAGGGACCCAGATTCAATTCCAGCCTCGGGTGACTGTGTGGAGTCTGCACGTTCTCCCCGTGTCTGCGCGGGTTTCCTCCGGGTGCTCCGGTTTCCTCCCACAATCAAAAGATGTGCAGGTTAGGTGGATTGGCCATGCTAGAATTGCTTGTTGTCTAAAGATATGTACTTGGGTGGGTCGACAGGGGTAGGGGCGCGGGCCTAGGTAGGGTGCTCTTTCGGAGGGTCGTGAAACCCAATGGGCCGAATGGCCATCTCCTGCACTGTATGAACCTGCTAAGTAAAGTCGCCGTGTCCCAGGTGACCACAGGCTGCTTTCAGGTTAATCAGGTTACCACTCCTCAGGCGAGGAGCAAGGTTGAGAAGGAAGGGCCTTCCATGAATAATCTCAGTCGGTACGGGAACTGAACCCACACTGCTGGTCTCGCTCACGAACCAGCTAATCTAGCTAACTGAGCTAAACTGAGCAAAATTCTTGTAGGGATTCTATGAACTTGCTACCACTGAGGTAAATACCAATGAAAATCCCCTCCAACAGCAAGCAAATCTTTGTGCAATACAGTGCATTTAGGCCTGGGGTCCATTCAAGTTACCACTGAATGTTCTTTAAAAATGTTTTCTTTTGTATTTCTGCTCGCTGAAAAAAGGTGTATGAAGAAAATACATGACTTTAGTACTGTGTTTACAAACAATTGCTGTACTACTGTTGCATGTGACACCTTTTATTCTGCACTATACAGTGCATCTGACTCAACGACCAATATAAATCTCACTTCTCCAATATTTTATTTTTTGCAGTTGAAAATAGTGAGCACTGTGACTTCACAATCTTACGAAATATGCTGATCAGGTAAGGTGGACACATTTGACTGCTATATAGATGCTTTAGCCTCATGTAACTGATGTTCTTAAGATAGTTATTATTTGTTCACACAAAAACAGGTAGAATAAAGTTCTTAAGTAATCGTGTATGAAAACTGATCCTCTTAAACTGATCTTTTCAAATGCAGTTTAATGTTAGAAATGCCGTAGGTTCTGACAGATTTGCACTGCAATACTTCCAAAAGCATGGTCCCTCCTTATACCAAGTGTCCCAACATTAGTCTGCGTGGACATCTGTTTTTCCCTTGCACTGCTACAGTGATTGGCATTGTGCATTGTCTTTAGGTGCCATGAGTTCCCTTACACATGTGCAAAGCAGCTCACTCACTAGCACTGTTGCAACTTTGGCTTCAACATCTGTCATTGTAATAAACAATACTGCTTTACAAAGCATTTTTTAACAAATGATTTTGAACCTTCTGCGAAGCAGGCATATTTAAATTAGGAGCAAATTAATTCTCTACGAATATAAAATGATTTTCTACTTGTTCTTCACTGGTGTTTGTAGGTATTTGAAAGTGAAACAATGCTTTATAAATTATACAGCTGTAGGTTTTTGTTGGAACATTACAATGCAAAAACTGGAAAAGATGATTTGGCCATCCCAAGAGTTCAAAAACTGATTATGCAGTTCACAGCCTGTATCCCTCAACTGATTTTCTAGCCAAGTGCCTATTGGATTTGATTGGATTTGTTTATTGCCACGAGGTAACAGTGAAAAGTATTTTTCTGCGAGCAGCTCAAACAGATCATTTAGTACATGAAAAGAAAATACGTAATAGGGCAACACACGGTACACAATGTAAATACATAGACACCGACATCGGGTGAAGCACACAGGAGTGCAGTACTACTCAGTGGCGAAGATGTGTGAAGGGATCAGATCAGTTCATAAGAGGGCCGTTCAGGAGTCTGGTAACAGCGGGGAAGAAGTTGTTTTTAATCTGTTCGTGCGTGCTCTCCGACTTTTGTATCTCCTGCCCGATGGAAGGTTGGAAAGGTGAGTAAGCTGGGTGGGAGGGGTCTTTGGTTGTGCTGCCCGCTTTCCCCAGGCAGCGGGAGCTGTGGATAAAGTCAATGGATGGGAGGCGGGTTAGGTGATGGACCGGGCGGTGTTCACGACTCTCTGAAGTTTCTTGCGGTCTTGGGCTGAGCAGTTGCCATACCAGGCTGTGATGCAGCTCGATAGGATGCTTTCTACGGTGCATCTGTAAAAGTTGGTATGAGTCAATGTGAACTTGCCGAATTTCCTTAGTTTCCTGAGAAAGTATAGGTGTTGTTGTGCTTTCTTGGTCGTAGCGTCGACGTGGGTGGAGAAGGACAGATTTTTGGTGACGTGCACACCTAAGAGTTTGAAGCTGTCAGCCATCTCCATCTCAGTCCCGTTGATGCTGACGGGTGTGTACGATACTTTGCTTCTTGAAGTCAGTGACCAACTCTTTCGTTTTGCTGGCATTGAGGGAAAGATTGTTGTCGTTACACCACTCCACTCTGTTCTCTATCTCTCTCCTGTATTCTGACTCGTTGTTCGAGATCCGACACACTGTGGTTGTGTCATCAGCAAACTTGTAGATGGAGTTGGCGCCACATTTTGCCACGCAGTCGTGTGTGTGTGTAAGGGGCTATGTACGCAGCGTTGCGGGGCCCCGATATTGAGGACTATCGTGGAGGAGGTGGGTGTTGTTTATTCTTACTGATTGTGGTCTATGGGTCAGAAAGTCGAGAAACCAGTTGCAGAGTGAGGAGCCAAGTCCTAGGTTTTGGAGCTTTGATATGAGCTTGGCTAGGATTATGGTGTTGAAGGTGGACCTGTAGTCCGTAAATAGGAGCCTGGCGTAGGAGTTCTTGTGGTTGAGGTGCTCCAGGGATGAGTGTTGGGTCAGGGAGATGGCGTCTGCTGTGGACTGGTTGCGACGGAATGCGAATTGCAGTGGATCAAGACATTCTGGGAGTATGGAGTTGATGTGTCTCATGACCAACCTCTCGAAGCACTTCATCACAATCAATGTCAGGGCCACCGGACGATAATCTTTGAGGCACATTGCTTGGTTCTTCTTTGGCACTGGTATGATGGTGGTCTTCTTGAAGCAGGTGGGGACCTCGGAACGGAGTAGGGACAGGTTGTAGACATCCACAAACACATCTGCCAGCTGGTACGTGCAGGATCTGAGTGCATGACCAGGGACCCCGCCCAGCCCCATCGCCTTCCGAGGGTTCACTTTCAAGAAGGCTGATCTGACTTCGGAAGCTGTGGCAATGTGTATGGGTGTGTCTGGAGCTGCTGGGATAGCCAACAGCGGTTTGATGGTTTCCTGCTCGAACCGAGCATAGAATGCATTGAGTTCATCTGGGAGGGTGCTCTGCTACCGGAGATTCTGCTCGGCTTCACTTTGTAGCCCGTTACGTTGTTTAGGCCTTGCCACAACCGACGGGAGTCTGTAACGCTCGTCTATATCCAGCTCACTCGTAAAATTACTTGGCAGTCCATTCAAACATTCCTCGCTCTTTGTGAACATTTGATCTCTCCATTCTGCTCCTGAGATCCATCCCATGCTGCCTCATTATCATTCTTGGCACTATGGTTTCTTAGGGTTGAGCTTGTCAAGCTTCAGGATCTTGTATATTTGTAAGATTTATTTATTATCTCCTTTTCTTTGTAAGCAAACTCTATTTCCTTAGTCTCTGGTCGCTTGGGTGTCTGAAGGCAGGTATTGAATGTCCTCTGCACCAGGATACCTTTTTTGTAATCTGACAGCCAAAAATGCACATGATATCCCCGTAACCAATAAGCTCCAAGTTACCCTCTTATCACATCCTGAAATTTATGCTGTGTTCCATGCGATTGATTAATGAATACCCTCGGCATCTTATCTACACTGCCACACAATGCAAATATGTTCAATCATTACACAATATTTACAAATCCTTTATCTTGTAGACTGACGCTTAAATGGTTCTAATGTTTATTGTTCCCCAGTCCCATCATGGTGTGCCACAGACCCATTAAAGATTACAGCACTAAAAACAGAAAATGCTGGAAATACTCTGCTGGTCAGGCCGCATTTGTGTAGAATGAAACAGAATTGACATTTCAGATCTGTGATCTTTCATCAGAACTGGAAAAAGTTAGAGCGTTAACAGGTTTTATGCAAGTACCGAGGGAGAGAAAGTGGGGAGAGGAGGATAGAGGAAAAGGGAGGGTCTGTGATGCGATGGAAGACTGGAGAGATTATATGACAATGGGGTGATGGTGTAAGGCAAAAGGAGATGGTAATGGGGCAAGGAAAGAAACAAAAATGGTTCGCTGAGGTGGAAATTAAAAATCAGCGTCATTGCCAACCTGCTGTCTTGAGAAAATGAGGGAAATAGTTTTGACCTAAAATTGTTGAATTCAAATGCTGAGGTCGGAAGGCTGTAAAGTGCTGAATTGAAAGATGAGATGCAGCCGTCTATGCTAATGTTGAGCTTTGCTGGTACATTGCAGAAGGTCAGAGTTAAGATGGCAGGCAGTTGGAAGCACGGGGTCAGGCGTGTAAATTAAATGAGAGTTTTCCACAGCAAGTGACCAACCAATCTGCATTTGGTCTTCCCAATGTAGAGGAGACTGCATTGCACATACAGTTTGCAAAATTGAAGCAGGTACAAGTAAATCACGGTTTCATCTGGAAGGAGTGTTTGGGCCCTGGCGAAGAGGAAAGGGTTCATTCTTCCTGCCTGACGCCGCATCATAAACTTGCTCTTTTGTTCTTTCCTCCCACTTACCATCCCCCGTGTCATGAATTTGTCCAGCAACAACAGTAAAACAAATTTAACAAAACATAATAGGATGTGACCTGCCCAACAACAGGTAGGAATCTGCCTAGAGACAGCAGTAGCCAGTATTCAAAAGGCTGGTGAGATGCATTTCTCTCGTTAACAAGGCTGTATGGCATTTGGATTGGATTTGTTTATTGTCATGTGTACCGAGGTACAGTGAAAAGTATTGTTTTGTTTCCAGTTCAGACAGATCACTCCATACATGAAAAAACTACAGAAGGCAAAAATAAATACATGATGTAAATTCATAAACACAGACATCGGGTGAAACATGCAGTGTGTAGAGAAGCATACTCAGCAGAGAAGATGTGTGAAGGGATCAGTTCAGTCCATAAGAGGGTCATTTAGGAGTCTGGTAACAGCGGGGAAGAAGCTGTTTTTGAATCTGTTCGTGCGTGTTCTCACACTTTTGTATCTCCTGCCCAACGGAAGAAGTTGGAAGAGGGAATAACCCGGGTGGGAGGGATCTTTGATTATGCTGCCCGCTTTCCCCAGGCAGCGGGAGGTGTAGATGGAGTCCATGGATGGGAGGCGGGTTCGCATGATGGACTGTGTTCACGACTCTGTAGTTTCTTACGATCTTGGGCTGAGCAGTTGCCATACCAGGCTGTGATGCAGCCCGATAGGATGCTTTCTATGGTGCATTTGTAAAAGTTGGATTTTAGATCAGAATGATCTAGATGATGAAAGAAACAGTTTACCTCGATTGAGAAGATCAATGAGGTGTACTTGGGTCATGTCTGGAGTCCAGTAATTTGATTTGCAGACAGCCAAATACACAAGTGCAACAAAGGTATAATTGGCTGGACCCTCGAGCAATATTGGCCAGTTAACATTTGGCAGACAGAAGCAGTTCCCAGCTACCAAGCCTGAAGGTCAAGTTTTATATCTAAGCCTCTAAGTCTTTGGACCAAGGCAGTGCACAAACCCTTCGCAAAGGTAGTTTAAATATCTTTGCCGGGCCACGACAAGATGTTTCCCCGACTGGATTATCATCCCGTATTGTGTGGCAAAAAGCTGGTTTCAACTTGTAGATTTATTTAATTTGGATGTTGTTTGGGGGAAAGGGGGAAGACTGGAGTTCAGGGATTGTAGATATATTTTGGAACAAGGGGTACATTCTACATAACCTGCGTGTTTGTTTAGTAATTGATGAACCTAATTGTCACAGAGTTGAGTAGTCTTGTTCATGGTCATTTGTCTTTTCTTTCCTTCAAAAAATAGTCTTGAATAATTTACACACGACGACTTGGGCTTCACCAAACCAAAACAAAACTATACACCCCCAGGAACTAGTGTTCCACGTTGGGGTACACTCGCAGATAATAGCAGCATGCTCCGTGACACCAGTCTGTATTTGTTTGAAACCTGTTACAACTTTACCTTTTTCCACTTCTAATGAAGGGTCACGAGCTGAAAGGTTAACTCTGTTTCTCTCTCTACCGATGTTGAGGATTTTCTGTTTTTATTTCATATTTCCAGCATCTGTAGTTTTTGTATTAATGTTTACAACACAATCGGGGACCATTGTGTCCATGCCATCTCTTTGCTGGACCAGTCCAAACCTAATTGCACAACCCTGATTTCTCTCCACAGCCCCTTTATATTTCTGTCTCTATAATCTGGTCCGGTCTTTCGTTTGAACCAGCAGTGGTCTCTGACTCCACTTCCTGCTGTGATGCATTCTACGCTCCAGCAACTTTCTACATCAAGATGTTTCTGCTAACCCCATTCCTCTTGGGCAATTTTAAATTGATGAACCTTTGTCATGGCTCAATTTGTAGGAAATGGCATTTTCTTATTCAATATTAAAAAAGCAGTTAAAAATTTGGTTTACACCTGTCAATGGTTTTCATTTCTTCCCCCTCCAAACCAGTCTGTGTCTGATCAGCCAGCTCATGATTGGTTGAAATCTTTCCCCCTCCCATCTTGATGTCACTCAAATATTGTCAACTTTGAACAATACCTGAATTGTAAGCTACCTTAACCGCCCTAAACGCCTGCATCTGTTTACCTCTTTTCTCTCTTAAAAGCACCTCTTTGACCAAGATTTTGGTTCAGCGAGGGGTGAATCTGAGAAGGTGGGGCTTTCATGAATAATCTCTGCCAGTACGGGAATTAAACCCGCGCTGCTGGCCTCGCTCTGCATCACAAACCAGCTGTCCAGCCAAGTGAGCTGAACCAGCCCTCGAGATGGCAGCTTGGTGCTGGAACCCTGCCATTGAGCACCAAGTTAATTATCATTGCCGTTAAAGCTTCATTTGTGTTGAATCAAGATGACAAACGATAATGTCCAGATTTAACAATCTGCATAGATTTCTATAAATTGCTGAAGATTTTCAACTGGAGCACCGACTACCTGAGGGCTTCAAACATCAGCTCCTGTACTATTCTAGATCAGCCTTACTAACCCAGCATCATTGGTGAAAGTGACTGAACTAATTTAACAAGTGGAATCAAAAACGGTCATTAGGTGTCTGCCGCATAAAATAAAGCTGTGTGCTATTGCACAGGTTGGTGCCAGCCATTGGAGTAGCTCAGTAACGGGATTATGGTTTAGTATCCAAAATGCCAGCAGCTCTGTTCTGTAAAGCACATGGGATCGGTGGTAATGTATCAAGAACTGGTTGACAGACAGGAAACAGAGTGGGAATAAATGGGTCCTTTTCCAAGTGGCGGCAGTGACTTGTGGGATACCACAGGCATCAGAGCTTATGGCCTCAGCTGTTCATGATATATGTATAAATGACCTGGATGAGGGAACCAAATGTAACGTTTCCAAGTTTGCTGATGATGTGGAGATGCCAGCGCTGGACTGGGGAGGGCACAGTAAGATGTCTTGCAACAATAGGTTAAAGTCCAAGAGTTTATTTGAAATCACAAGCTTTTGGAGCGCTGCTCCTTCATTAGGTGAGGTGCAGGCAGGTTCACAAACGCGGCATACTTAGGAGAGACACAATTGCAAGATAATTACAGATTGGAATGTGAAGCAAGCGATTCGGAAGGCAAATGGTATGTTGGCCTTCATTGCAAGAGGATTTGAGTTCCGAAGTAGAGATTAGGGCCTTGGTGAGACCTCGTCTGGACGTTTGCATATTATTTGGTCTCTTTACCCAAGAAAGGATGCATTTGCCACAGAGGGAGTGAAGCGGAGGTTGTTGGCGGGACTGTCCTATGAGGAGAGATTGGAACTGTATTCACTCGAGTTTCGAAGGGGCAAGAGGAGATCTGATTGAAATGTCTAAAATTCTAACGGGGCTGGACAGACCTAGATGCAGAAAGGATGTTTTCTCCTGTTGGGGAATTGAGAACCACGGATAGAGTCTCGGAATACAGGGTAGACCAGTTAGGACTGAGACGAGGAAACATTTCTTCACTCTGGGTAATGGACCTGTGGAATTCTATACCACAGAAGGCTGTGGAGGCCAAGTAACTGAATGTCGATAGATAAGATTTTAATAGCATCAAGGAGTATGGGGGGAAAGTGGGAATTATGTATTGAGATCGAGAATCAGCCACGATCATATTGAATGGCGGAGCAGGCTCGAAAGACTGAATGGGCTACTCCTTGTTTCTATGTTTCTGCGATGCCTACCGTTCATTGCTTTACCCTGAGGGAATGTGAAGTACCACCACTGCCCCTCCGTTACATATGTTCACATCAGAATAATATTTTGTCGTCTTAGGTCACGCTTAAGTTTGGTGCCTTTGTGCCTCCTGGCAATGAGCTGCTTTGAGGGCCGCTCTTTCAGAGGCTGGGGTTGTGATCAGAACAGTAGAACTTCCTTCCACCCTGACTGGAAGCTGTTACTCTTTGTTTCACACCATATGCATTGATTCCTGATGCTCACGGAGGAAACTCTTCTTGAGGAATAAATACTGCTTCACCCAGATTCCCAGAACAAGAAGACAAGGCAATACCTCAGCCGCTTGGTTGCTATGTCCAGTGCTGCAAAGCTCCATATCAAGCAAACCTGTCCCAAATCAAAACCACAAGGTCTTGAGAAAACAGCCCAAATATTGTGTTCAACTGCACGGTTTTAACAACTGTGCACTGATAATACATGGTAGAATTAAAATACAACCTTTCTTTTGCACAACTGGACAAATCCGTGCAGGCAGTTTTGTCAAAAACCATACCCATTGTCATTTCTTATTTCATGAATAGTTTCCATTCAAAGTCCATCCAAGTTCATGTGGTGAATTCAGCGGATACTGAATCATGATGGAAAGCCTGAGAGCTCCCTCGAGTGGGGGTGATTGCAGTAGCCTTGTGTCAAAAAAAACCAAATTGAATTGTAGATTGCAATGTGACATCAACACAAAACATATTAGCCAAGTAGTTTAAAGGAATATCACTTCAGTTTCTTCTGTCAGTGGCCTCGCCATAAACCTTTCTTCATGATTATGTTTGAGTTATCGGTTTGAGTTGTTGGGTTTATTTGGGCTGTCATCCTTGACAAAGCTGGGTGTTTGTTCGCAGCTATGTAGCTTTAAGCGTGATCACTCTGATCAGCTGCTTCTGTTCACATTCGTCTCACCAATAATTAATTTTTTGTTTCAGAACATCAAAAGCTGTCAAGTATGTCACGTATGTCAATACATAAGATACTTGAGTAACAAAGCTTGAATTTAAAATGAGCTCCATTTTGGTCAATATTTGAAGAGTAGTTTGTAGAACGAAGGGATTTTGATGTGTTTCGTCTTCATCGCCCTCTCAAAAAAAACCACCTTGTATTTCACACCTGTAAAAAATGGTGACAATTAATAAAAGGATCTGCTTCTGTTAAAAAATCTGCTGATGTTAATGAAAGTTATCCGCTTTAGGAACATTGTGCTAATTGAAGCTATAGTGGTGCTATTCCCATGTATTGTGTGCCATATGTAAGGAAGGGTCATTTTGAAGACCTATTCTTCCACAAGTCTTGAGTAAGATCATTAAAACATAGTAATTGGAGAGCAAATTGACGTGTTTGCTAAATTTTATTCTACCGTAATCACCCTCCCTCTTCCCTGCCCCCCAACAAATAAACTGTGATACATGGAAATTGCTCAATAATGTTCATTTGTAAAATCTATAGCATTAAGTTCCTACATCACTGCCAAATAAAATACTCACCAGTCACATCACATTACTGCTGCAATCAGTTTTTAAATATATATATATATATCCCCCATGTTCAAATGTGATATATGTCTGATGTGAAAAATCACATACGTTGTTAACTAATTGTATTTTACCCTGGGGGTTTGGGGCACAAATGTTGCCAGTTCATTTTTAATGAACCACAGTTAAATCTGCTGTACCCGGTAAACCAGATTGTTTTCTGCAGTTTACTATGGTTTTTCAAATGTTAAGTGAAAGTTTGCATGTTTTTTCTGTATGGATGTGGGGAGAGCTAGAAAGGATTGGGACAACAAATCTACTGTCACAATTTAGTCAAGCAATTTTAAATCAATATGTAATCCTCCTTTTTTAATACATATTGATTAGTTTCTAACCAGCTGCAGTGTATTGATCCCAGTGTGGAGGAGCATGCACCAGCGTCAAAGCTGTTATGAACAATCAGATTTGGAAAATCACTAAGTGAACAGATTAATTTGCTTTTGAGAAGTTACTGTGTAATGTAGTCTCCCAACGCTTAACCTATTTTCCAGATTCTTGAAGGGCAGATGCTCGGTGCATTAATTCCTTACGCCTTTAGCTGGCTACGGCTGTCAGATTTGGGAATACAACTTTTTTTCTTCCGTAAATTGAATTTAGCCGTAAGCTTTTTAATTGATGCGTTAACAAATTAGACAGGAAAATATGATTGGATAATGTCCATGACCGTCTACACGTAACTTATTGTTTTAAATATAAACATATCTGAATATTAATGTAGACTTATTTAACATCTTTCCTCAAACCCTGAGGAATGATTTAAGGAATCCAACCCAAGCTGCGGTTGTCAGGTGAATGTCGTACAGGGAATAGCTTTAAGGATAAGTTGGAACGCTGATGCAGTTTACTTTGGCAACGTAACAGAAATAGGGATATAGAACAAACTCTCCTCTGTTATAAAACTGGCCTGTGTGGAAAGGATCAGACCACTGTATACTATGGTCTTGTATTCTTTATTTCATAGGTTTGAAGACGCCAGTAGTTAAAGTGCTATTTGTATTCTCCTTCAGTGTTACAAGAAAGACTAGAGTGAACAGTTCACAGGCTGAGTGCTGTGACTCAGTATAAAATCTGCTTGCTGGGAAGTGTAGCATAAAGATTTGATTGTAGGGAAGCTGTCAGCCACTTAGAGCTAACGAGTGTTCAGCCCATCTCCACATACAAAAGATTTTACTGTTTGAGGTTGGTGCGAAAAGCCTGAGTTTCTTTGCCAGCCCCTCTGAAGGTTAGTTAGACGGTTATCATCCTACACCTGATGGCAACCCATCTCCGATGAAAGCTGTTAAATGTGTTGGTTATTATAATGATGGAAACAAGCTGTTGGGAGCCAATTGTGCCATTTAGATTTGCTGAATGCACATTTTGTATGAACCAGTTTTTATTCAAACACACTTGGGGCCTGAGGGTTTGTTCGTTCTAAGATGGAGTCATGCCCTTTTAATATGTAGAACATTATAGTTATATGTAGCACAGACTGTTTGGGATGGGGTGGGGAAGCTCCTGGATGTCTGATGTCTAGGCAGCTTCGCCACAGTTTTTAGTGATTTTTCTCAGCACAATAGCTTTGAATTTGGCTCAATGAATTAGTTGTCCTGAGATTTGCTGCAAAAAATTAAATGTGAGTAAACGCCAAATGAGGCAGACTAAACTGAAGTACACTCCTAATGGAAGTTCTTGTTGTACCCGACAATACTTTATATTGAAGGTCGTAAAATTAAATCCTTGGATCGCTTTTTGGCTTTTATACCGATGGAACTTAGTTTGTGATGGTAATAGTAAGGCCGTGGATTATGTCCCAGGTTCGATTCCCGGCTTGGGTCACTGTCTGTGCGGAGTCTGCACATTCTCCCCGTGTCTGCGTGGGTTTCCTCCCGGTGCTCCGGTTTCCTCCCACAAGCCCCGAAAGTCATGCTTTTAGGTGAATTGGATGTTCTGACTTCTCCCTCCGTGTACCCGAACAGGGGCCGGAGTGTGGCGACTAGGGGATTTTCACAGTAACTTCATTGCCATGTTAATGTAAGCCTACTTGTGACACTAATAAAGATTATTAGTATGTGCCAGATTGTGTAACCTGTTGGTTTCTTGCTCCACACAGAACTCACATGCAAGATCTGAAGGATGTCACCAACAATGTTCATTATGAGAACTACAGGAGCAGAAAATTGGCTGCAGTTACATACAATGGTGTTGATAACAATAAAAATAAAGGACAGTTGACCAAGTAAGAAACCTGTTTTGTCCTCTTACCGTTTGGGCAAATTCTTAACCATTTCATTTCTTTACACAAAGTAAATGGTGGCCAATCAAAACTGCTGAGGGGATTTGCTGAAAATGTTCTACTTTCCTCAAAATTCTTTCTATTTCTTCATGGTGTCCTCCGTTAACAAACATCTGGAAACCTTATGTAGTCTGCTGTGTCTAAAATGTCTTGCTTTTGTTCCACGTGCACAAAACAGTTTGTGATTTATGGTTTTCCTAAAGTTTGGCTATTCAGCATTGAAAGAGTGCAATATTCTGGAGTGAAATTATCTGTGGTAATAATTGTAGATGCTTTAAAATGTTTTATAAATGGGAAAACCGTTATAAAATGTATTGAATATATGTTGATCTTGTCTATCTCATAAGGCAAAACTCTTAGTTGTTTACTTGTGCCTGTGTTTCTCATCTACGTTTAGAGATGCAAAGCTTTGGGCCTCGAGCTCATAGATGTTTATTTCTGCAGAGAACCTTGACACATCAATATTGCTATCCCATGCTGCAGAGATTTTAACCATTTCTTCCTGTGCCTTACCCATGTCATTACCTCCTGTCTATCCATTTGGTCATGGCCAGCTCCAAGATCATGGCCAATGCCAATAAGTGACCTGCGGTATTCCCCAGTTCATCAGCTTGCACTGATGCTTCACTTGGTGTCGGATTACTGAGCTTGCACACTTACACTCATTACAGTGACGAGACTGAAACTGGTAGCTCATGATATGTCAATGACTGTGGTAATGAGCCAACTGTTTAGCTGTTATTGTTCGACTTTGATTTTTAATCTTTTAATTTCACATTTTTTAGTCAGCCAACTGATAGATGTGACTGTAAGATGATGTACATTTTGTGGCAGTGTTCTTGGGCGCAGATTTTTAACCATGTTATTTTGTATGAGTGATATAAAGGAAATACACATTTTAAAACACATGGAGTTTGAAGACAGTATTTCGGAAGGTATCGGATCTTTTCAAAAACTGTACAATTGTAGCAATATAGAATAATTCAAATGTTTACATTGCATTTAATTGCTATCAAAATTTGAAGGCTGCTTTTTTGTAGCTTTAAAGTTCATATTGAGTGCGCTGGCCAGAAGAAATGCTGTCTTTGTAAAGCTGAAATAAGTTTTTAAAATATCAAAACTTCTAATAATTTGGAGTGAAAAGTGATTGTGAGTCAAATTGCTCCACACCAACTTTGTCAGAATATCTGTGATGTGCAAGGGAATATGTCGCAATTAAATGTCAACTCAGGTAAATATGGTGAGCAGCACTAGAATTGGAAATAGAGTTGTGCTACTTAATGGACGTAGGCCAGAGAAATGGAGCAGACAGTAGAATACTTTTGTCCATCTCGTTTCTTATCCAACTGATCAGTTTCATCAATAATTAGTGCAGCCAATACCTTAACCATTCAGATGTTATTCTGGCTTCACTGTCTCTCCACATAGCAAAACATTACTTTATGCCAATTTATTTTTCATGGGTAACAGTCTCCCATAGCTGAAACCCACCAACAGTTTACATTCGGAATTCTTTAGCCAATTCAATTAGTCCTCCACACGTTTTGAATTATAAGGCTGTGGGACCGGATGGTTCAACTTGCAGTCAGATACCTTGCACATCATGGGAAAATCTGAATCTTTGTAGAAACAAACTGTATTCTTGGATGTTACGCATTTGCGTCATTGAATGAAATTGCATAATGTCCGATTTTAAATGTTTTATTTCACCTTTATAACCCCTCCATGTAATTTAATGTAAAACTGTGTTTTCCTCATCCTAAGTGTCTGTGTATCTGTTTTTTTTTAGATTTGACACAGTTGAAGGCATGTAAGTGGTTGTTTAAATTATTTGAAAGAACTTTCCAACATTTTTAGCATCAACTTGAATTTCAGTTCCGTTGGACACGAGTATTAAATTTCTGACGTCGGGTGGGTTTTCTCGTGTTATCGCCACAAGTGGTCATAATTGTTTAAAAAAACATTGCTTGTTCCAAAAATATTCCCTGTTATCAATAAGATACTTGATTAGTGATAAAAGAAGTGAATGATCAAAATGGCTGGACCTGATGTCTTGGACCAGAGCGCCAATTTAAATATTTTCTTTCAAGTTAAGGCATTATCGGATTATATGGACATGTTAACAAAAGTTATGCAGATTGACTTTTTAAAATTCAGCAGTGTTATTTTTGGAGCAATCTTTACCAACTTTCTCTGCTTGTTAAACATTAATTTTCTGGTAATCGTAAGGGGAGCTGGCAGGAAGGATGAAAAGGCTTCCACAGATCGGTGCTTGTATGCAAGTCTTTGAACTGCTTCTTGCTTTTTTCCTCTCTCCCACAGTTCTACAAGTCCTTTTAGGAGTGGAGGCCGTAGCAGTACCATGCTCTGGACCTTCTGCTTCCAATCCCCTTTTGTTCAATGGAAGCCGTAAGGTGCAGCTTCAATGATTGCAGTTGATGTTAATGGCCTAGTTAATGATTGCATTCTTCTGATGGATATCTAGGAAAAGTGGAGCCACGTGATTTTAGTCAAAGGAAAGACGGTGGTGTCGTTCCCCAGCACTGTTCTACAATACAGCCAAATAACCTCTTGCTGGCCGACATTCCCTTTGATATGCTGTTCTTTGTACTAAATGGTTTCCATCAGGATGACTGGAACTTTTTCTTCAGGATTCAACTGGCTGGTTTTGCATTCCCTTTTTCCTCTTTTTGTTTTCCTTAGGCATCGATCACTTGGCTTTGGGAATGATGTGATTTTGTTAATAATTAGTTTTGAAGAGACTTGTCTTGAGAGTAAACTTCCAGACAATGTTTCTAAAAAACAATGGAGTGTTTATTAGATTGTGATCAAAACAGAATATAGATCTCGTGAAATCTGGATATGTTTTCATCGGGTGTCTACCCCACTGGAGCTCACTGCTTTACAAGACATTCCTTCACTCATCTCATTGAATCAAAAAATGTTAGTCGCATACTTTACATGTCACATTCTGTAGAAAGTTGAGCTAAGTTGTTCATGTACCAGATTTCCTGCATGAAGTGAGCATCTATTGGATTTTGGCTCCATACTGTTTTGCCTCAGTTTTCTGATATTTTTCATTCCATGCCCATCGATGGGTAGTTTAACCAGTAAAATCAACGATGGGGACTTCTGACTCGGACCTTACAGTTTCTCCAGGAAGTCATAGGTTTGTAACTGCAGGTATTGATCATAAAAAAAACTTGTAAGGAAGCCTGGAGGGAGAATAAGCTACTTGAAAAGCTAAATTAAACAAGTCCGTGCATTCACGCACATGTTTGTAATGTATTCACAAGAGGCAAATCCCATCTTCCCATGAGCTTTTCATGCTGACTGGGAGTGAGGACAGTGATTTCTCCAGAGACTTGAAGAAGACTTTCCTATTCCATTGCCATAGGTTTTGGGCTGAAGATTGAGATGGTGTGGTAATCATTTGGTGGAGTTGACATGCTTATTATGGCTTGGCACATTTGAAACAATTTCCTGATTTGGTTCTTCTACAACTCAAAATCACATTGATCCTATATTTTACATCTGCTGTTCATGTATTGTGTACATTGTGAAACTAACTCATTAATCCTCTTTACTGCCCATAGAAGCCCTCTGGCTCAGATGGAGGAAGAACGGAGAGAGCATGTTGCAAAGATGAAGAAGATGGAGATGGAAATGGAACAAGTCTTTGAAATGAAAGTCAAGGAGAAGATTCAGAAGCTGAAAGATTCGGAGGCAGAGGTATTTACCACTCATGAATGTAAACTCCTTTACAATTTGCAAGAAAGATTGTATTTCTGATGTCTGCATCCACAGATTTCAAAATACGTGTTGCTTATATTAATTTGCCTACGTGCGATCATTTCTCAAAGTACAGTAATTGTCGAGCTCTGAAGTTTTCTGGGGTGGTTAATTAAGAGTCTGTCACTCCAGATCTATCTCTCTGCTGGGGTGTTCCACTCAAGCTACTGGAGTTGTCGGCACATATTTTCAAAATATATAATTCTCAGGGTTTGCATGCTGCTGATGGGGCAGCCATTTATTTTCCACCCTGTGGGTGTGGGTCTGGAGTCACGTCCAGACCAGTTAAGGATGGCAGATTGTCTTCCCTCAAGGACATCAGCGAACCAGTTGGCTTTTTACAACAATCTGTGATAGTTTCATGGCCATCATTTCTGAGGTTAGCTTCACATTCCAGATTTATTAATTGAATTTAAATTTCATCAACCGTGGTGAAATTTGGACTCCTGTCCCCTGGGCATTAGCCTGGGCCTCTAGTTGACTAGTCCAGTGACATGACCACTACACCAATATGTCCCCCCAAAATACGTCAGCATTAATTACAACATTCTGACAGCTCATGGTCACACTCAGCTTTATAGAAAGATATTTTGATGAATTTGCCAGTGGAAGGATTTGAGCTCATGTTCTCAAAATTATTAGTCCAATAAGATCACCACTGTATTCTGTAACTGTATATTCTTGCCTAATGCGGAGTTCACATTCCCTCCCTGTGGGAAACCATTTCACCCACGTTTGTGTAACCTGTTTTTATAATTGAACTCTTTAAGCCGCGGTGTCATTCAGCTGAGTCTGTGCTCGATCTGTCTGCGTACCTCTTCAGAGGGTGGACCTGCTTTGAAACTTTATTTGCTGAACGTGCAAGCTTGTCCCCAGAGACTGAGTGGTTCCTTGATTGCTCCTCTTTTGGTTGTGGGCAGGGAGGGGCGTGGAAATTTGAGAAATCAAGATTGTGACATAAAGCTGATGATTCGTGTGGACATTGGCTCAAATTCCCCAGTACTGTTTTCAAATAAAATATTACATACATTACCATTGGAATGCCAAATGGAATAAAACCTTTGGCTGTTCAAAATTGGTACAATTTTGCCTTCTGTAATTCAGGTATATATTAATAGCTAAACAGCTTGTAAACTGTGAGCGTGAGTTGCACATTTCACTGGGATAATTTAAATTTTTGAAGAAATAAAACAGTAAATGGACTATGCTTAGGTGGTTGATAACTAACTTTGGAAAATGTATACATGGAGTTCCCTCAGCGTTACTTGATTTGAATTGACTTTTTAAAATAAAAACAATTAATTACCACTCGATCCTCAATATTGAATTGAAATTTTGAGATACTGTATTGATTCCTTCCCTAGAATTTTATTTGCTAGCATTATTTGCTCGGCCATTTAAGAGGGCATTTAAGAGCCAACCACATTGTTGTGCGTCTGGAGTCACATGTAGGACAGACCGGGTAAGGTCGGCAGATTTCCTTCCCTAAAGGACATTAGTGAACCAGATGGACCTTTACCGCAATTGGTGACAGCTTCATGGTCACCATTCCTGAGACCAGCTTTACATTCCTGATTTATTAATTGAATTGAAATTCCACCAGCTGCGGTGGTGGGATTTGAACCCTTGTCCCCAGAGGTGTAACCTGGGCCTCTGGATTACTAGTCCAGTGACCATTATACACTACCGTCGCTTTTATTCTCCTCCCCACCCCCCGAAGCAGGATGTACCTTTGTGTTCATTGTAGCACCACAGTACCCCATAACTAAATGAAAAAATAATTTAGAATGTAGAAAAAAATTAGCTTCCATCAAAACAATACATGAACATGGGAACAGGATGCGACCATTTAGTTCCTTGAGCCTGTTCCACCATTTGGTGGAGTCCAGGCTAATCAGCACCTTCGTTCCCTTTAATCAACTTTGCCCCATATTCCTTGCAAAAAATCATCAATCTCAGTATTGAAAATGTTTGTTGATCACTCCCTCCCCCTGACCCCCATCATGCGCATGTGGTATTTGGGGTGTGGAGAATTGTAAATTACAATGCCCTTTATGTGGAGAAAGTGCTCCCTGTTTTCACTTCGACATGGTCCAGCTGTCATTTTAATGTTATGCTTTCTTGTTTTAGACTTCCCACCAAAGGAAATAGTTTCTCTCTCTATTCATTGAATCCCTTTATCGTTTTAAAGACATTGATTAAAATATCCTTCAACCTTCTAAGCTCAGGAATGCGAGCTACGTTTCGATAATATTCATAATTTAGCTCCTCCTGGTGAATCTATACTCCACTTCTCCCTCCCAAGGTTGATGTACGCTTCTTGACAAACCGAGCATAGTGCTCCAGGTGAAAGGAGACCTCATCATGCACACACAATCCTGACTTGGAACTATATCGCTGTTCCTTCAATGTCACTGCGTCAAAATCCTGTAACTCCCTTTAAACAGCACTCTGGATGTACCTACACCAGATGGACTGCAGAAATTCATAAAGGCAGCTCACCACCACCACCTTCTCCAAAGGCAATTTCGGATTGACTGGCCTTGTCAATGATGCTCATGTCCCATGAATGATTTACGTAACTGTTGGGATTTCGTCCCCACAACCCAACGATGTGCAGGGTCGGTGGGCCCGCCATGCTAAATTGCCCCTTCATTGGAAAAAATGAATTGGACACTCTAAATTTATATTTTTTTAAAAAGGTTAGGTGAGGTTACGGAGTAACTGGGATTGGGCTTGGGTAGGGTGCTCTTTTGGAGGGTCGGTGGAGACCCGATGGACCGAATGGCCTCCTTCTGCACTGTATAGATTCTATGAATTGAGAGAGACAGCAGCTTTTATGCTGTGGCATTTATTTTAAATGTTTGCAGCCATATCAGTGCAGCTTAGGGATTCTCCGTTTTTAAAAAAAAAAAGCTTTGTTAATCATGTTCAAAAGAAAATGCTTTGAGTGGGTGGTGAAGTGACAGCTTATCCTCACTGCCTCCTTCATCTTGTCTCCTGCAGTGAAATATCGAAGATTCATTGCTGGAGTGTGAATTGAAGAGTTCTGTATTTTTGTATAACATGGGTGTAAGAGGCAGTATGGGTTTGAGGGGGTATGATTTAAGCCTGCTTTAATGTAATTACTTTGTATCTTGTAGCTCCAGCGACGCCATGAACAAATGAAGAAGAATTTGGAAGCACAGCACAAAGAACTTGAGGAAAAACGTCGCCAGTTTGAAGATGAGAAACAGAACTGGGAGGCTCAACAGCGTATTCTGGAACAGCAAAAACTAGATTCTACCAGGTACACCACTTCACACACTCACGCTCACACTATCACTTTTAGGTTTAAATAATTGACACTGGCTTTAGTTGTTGCACAACACGACCCCTTGATTATGCCGTAGTCACTGCAATTGGCTTTTTGTTAATGGGAGTTTCCAACTTGTTCATCCAATCACAGAGCCTTGAAAGAGATGCAAATGTCCAGTGGATTCATCGGGGTTTATATGACCGGCGGTAAAATTTACTGCTCAACAATGGGGCAAAAAGTGACCTTTTGCCAAAAAGTATAGTTTCCTGCATTGTGCTGGCAGCAGCTGGTAACGTCCGGCAGTACCATGGGTCATGTTGAGCCTTCAGCTTAGGCTTCTGCCTTTGACCATGAATGAAAGAGAAAAGATGATTTGCATTTATATCACCCTTTTAATGATCTAGGAATATCCAGCAGTCAATGAAGTGTGGTCAGTATGGTAATGTGGGAAAGTAGACACCGACAATTTGCACTCGAACAAACAGTATTGTGAGAAACCTGGCAATCTGTTTCTGTGATGTTGGTTAAAGGATAAATGTTGGCCCGGATACTGGGGAGAACTTCTACATTCTTCAGAATAGTGCCACGGGATATTTTGCATCTATCCTGTGGGAACAAATGAGGCCTTGCTTTACTGTCTTAATCATTGGACCGCACCTCCAACAGTGCAGCACTCCCTCAGCACTCTCCTGGACAGTCAGTCTGGGTTTTTGTGCTCCGGTCTCTACAGTGGGACATCAACCCACAGCCTACTGACGCCAAAGGGGCACCGATGCCCATTGCACCTGGCTACAAGTGGAGGCTGATGCCCACAATGCCCCTGGTTACTTCCACAAATTGCTGCTTAAGAAAGAGCCTGACCCCAAGACATTTGTCCACCATTGTGCCTGTAACCTACTCCAGCTGAGACCAGCTAACTGATCAGGGATCAAGTGTGGATATTAATGCATGTGGCTTTTAAAAAATATATATATATATATATATTTAGTTCAATTTTCCAGACAGTTGATGGTGATACAGAAATGTTCTTTTATTTCAAAGGACCTTGGAAAAAAACAAGAAGAAAGGGAAAATCTTTTAAAACATCTGAAGACCACCAAATTATGCCAATTTGCCAGCCCTGGACATTTTTTTTCTTTATTTTGAAAGGATTCAACTTTGCACCTATTATCTCTATAATGTTAATGTATTAGCATGTGAAATGGCCAACCTAATATTATGTTTGTACATTAATTTCTATTTTTAGTCTCTGGAATAGGAAGCTAGAAAAGTCTCGAGTTATCTGGGGTAATATATGTAGAGACACAACATCTGAATTTTTTAAAAAACCTGATGCCTCCCTTTTTATGCAGATAAATGTGTTACTGTCATGCAATCATGTTCTGGTGGTTGATTGTTTACAGAATATTAACTGTTCTTCCATAAATGTGGGAACTTTGAACGATGTTTATAAGAAACAGTGCTATAATTTGTTGCAGCTTCAATCTACTTCAGAAATCACACAAAACCTCATACAATGCAGCTATAACATAGTCTTGTCTTAACACATTTCGGTTCTGGGGGCAACACCAGTTTCTTTTCCACCTTTCAGTGTTTTCCTGTTCCCACAGCTAGGGCTAGGGCTTGTGTGGAATCTCAACCACTTCCATTATGTGTCGTCTTAGATTTTTGCTGTTTCCATTGAATAATTAACGTTCTCTAGCAAAACATTTACCTTTTTTTGTAACTGCTTCATTTATTGTAACAATTAATTTAGATATTTCATCATATATTGCCCAGCAAAATGCTGAAAAATTTGAAAAAAAGCATAGCTTTTGTATGTTAGGAAATAATGGGGTTCAACAACATGCTTTCTCTTGCATTTTATTGTAACTGACTAAAGTACTGCATTTACACGTAAGCGCTGGAGCCATAAATGCACCTTTCTCCAGCTAAGTGCAGTCAAGCTTGTATCTCCTTACTGAATGGAATTCCTGGTCTCCGAGGGTTGTGGGGAGGGTGGGTGGGAGGGAGGGGGAAAGAGTCACATTTAGCTGTATACATGTTACCCATCTCTGTATTTTTATTTGTATTGTACAGAGTCACATAATAAAACAATGTTGTGATGACGTAAATACTTTCTGCAGCAATGTGATTTTTCTTGGCGGTGACTGGCTTGCGGCCATGTTAACAGGAGTCTAATTTGAGTTTGCAATTGACCTGAAGATTATATTTCGGTACAGGGATGGAGATCAGTTCCAGTATGTCACTTAGGGCATTAGTGAGACTATAACTTGTGTAGTCCAACCTGCGATGTCATGCGTGTCACTGAAGTTTTCAGTGTGTGGTTGTTTTCAGTGTGTGCAGTGTGTAAGAAATGAAAAATAAAGATGGGCATTTGTACGTCTTTTATGACCCCAGCCCTTGACAGACACTCGGGTACTTTGAAGTGGAGCCATTTTGTAATGGAGAAAATGTGGCAGCCAATTTGCGTATAGCAAACTCCCATAGGGATCAATGTGATAGAAAACATAGAAAATACAGCACAGAACAGGCCCTTCGGCCCACAATGTTGTGTCGAACCTTTGTCCTAGATTAATCATAGATTATCATTGAATTTACAGTGCAGAAGGAGGCCATTCGGCCCTTTGAGTCTGCACCGGCTCTTGGAAAGAGCACCCTACCCAAACTCAACACCTCCACCCAACACCAAGGGCAATTTTGGACACTAAGGGCAATTCATCATGGCCAATCCATCTAACCTGCACATCTTTGGACTGATAATGATCAAATAACCGGTTTCGGGATAAATATTGGCCAAGGCACTGGGGGGAGCTCCCCTGCTCTTTGCAGTAGTACTGTAGGTCTGTGACATGTGCATGAATGGGACCTTGAATTAAGGTCTCATTAAAAGGCGGCACCTATGAAAGTCTGTAGCATCATTCAGCACCTCACTGGGGGTGTCAGCCTAGATTCTGAGTTTGTGTTCATAATGGGACTCAAGCTTGCAACTTCCTGCCTCTGGTGTTGCTCAATGGGGGGGGGGGGGAAAGACTTCATGTTACTTAGAATTGTATCGTACTCCACTGCTGCCTCACGGTACCGAGGGCCCGGGTTCGATCCTGGCCCCGGGTCACATTCCGTGTGAGGTTTGCACATTCTCCCCGTGTCTGCGTGGGTCTCACCCCCACAACCCAAAGATGTGCAGGGTAGGTGGAGTGGCCATGCTAAATTGCCCCTTAATTGGAAAAAATGAATTGGGTATTTTAAATTATAAAAAAAAAAAGAACGGTATCCTACTCCCTGTGAACTACTGACCCACTCAACCACCACCCTGCTTCCCATGCTGGCTGATATTTTAAATAGTTCCCCTTTTTTAGGTACTACCCCTTCTGTTTAAAAGTTGCGGTCATCAAGCACTTCCTCAAAACATCTACCTGTGACCCTCCCCTCCCCCCCCCCCCCCCCCCGGATCTTGCGAGCTGTCACCCTTTTCTGTTGAGTTCTTCAATCTGTTGTCTGCTAAATCCTTGTCATAATCCCTTTTCGCGGCACCATCTGCTGAGTTCTGGTAGGTAGTTTGTATGCCCCAAAGCTGCTGAGAAAAGGTAAGTAGGTGAGGTTGAAGGGATGGGCTGACGTGACGTGAGGTAAGTGGGCGAGGGAGTTGGGTGGTAGGGGGATGGGGGTAGAGTTGAATGGCACAGAGCAAGTCAGGATGGGGAGTTGATTATGTGGGGGGTTAGTCGGGGGGGGGGGGGGGAGTCATCGATTTTTGGTTGTCTGAGTGACTAATGGGGGGGGGGGGGGGGGTTCAGCGGTATAGTTTCGATTTTTGTGTTTTACATTCCCTCGGTAACCGTGCAGCTAAGTCAATCGGAAATATGCAAAGTCTCCACTCCTAATCCGATTTGGATGGGCAGGGTGCTGGGAAGTTGGGGAATTGCCCATTGGACGTTCAAACTTCCCAGACAATTCCCACAGTCCTAACATTGGGACTTCCAAGGGGTCTCGAGGCCGTCTTCTGGGTTATGTCTGATCTCCTTCACCCTCCCGAAACGGCAGCTCAACCCAAACTCTGCCTCTTTGTTCTTACCGATCTTTGGTTCCTCAATGTTTCCATTTAAGATGATCATTCTTGTCTTCATAGCCTCTTCTTCTTTCTCCGTCTTGTCTTTGTAATATCCTCCAGGCTGCTATTTCTCCGAAACTTTTGTTCTGATTTCAGCTTCACCCTTGACCAGTAATTCTCTCTCTAAACTCCGATATTCTCGTTTTGAGATGCTCCTTCCTTCCAACCCACCTCTTTGGCCAGCCTCTCCTAATATGTCCTCATTTGATTTGATTTTTATCCAATTACACATCAGGTGCCTTGGGATGTTTTTCTGTGCTAATGCACTCTGTTTAGAAACCCCCCAGAATTGAAGTGTGTTAGAGAAAGGGATTAAATGAATACCTCTTTGAGAGGCATGACTTGAGGATGATGGGCTGAAAGGCCTCCTTTGTGCTGTAAAATCCTATTGCTGCCCGTGTAGTTCCCTCCACAGTGATGTTTTCTCTCAGAACTTTGTCCGTTCTAATATTAAACGCAAAGTTTAATGTTCAGTATGATTCCAGTGTGACCCTTTCTGAGGGCTGCTGATGTTTGAAGAAATCCGAACACCCAACAATTAATTGACGGAACTCAAGATCTCACGTTTTCTTTTTTTTTTTAAATTAAACTTTGTTCATTTTTATATATATATATATATATATATAATATATATAAAATATATATTACAAAATCTTTCCGGGTTCATTCACTTTTCTTGGGACCAACTCAAAGGGTATATCACTGTTCCCTGGGGTTCATTCCGATGTCTCTTCAGTGGTCCAGCTATTTCCCAAGGTTCGAGATATCAAAGCCCCCTCCCCACTAGCTTTTGGCTCGGTGACCCTCCCAGCTTCTTTATCGACCTGTGCTCTGAATCCTACAGCTCGAGTACAGGCCTCCCTTTGACTCCTGCTCAGCAGTTTAAAAACTTCGGAAAACACCCTTTGTTTCCAATAGATGTTACTATGGTTTCAAATTGCAACCAAGCTGCACAAGGTTAACTGCATTTCATTGAGAATTACTGTAGACTTTAAATCGGCCAGTCAATTTTCACCTGACCAATTTTGTCTTACGCTGAATCCCGACTCCCAAACGGCAGTCTGACATGCCCGTCAAAGGCCGACGGTTCTAATACTTACTCTATTAGACCCCATTGCGGTCTGCTTCTCGATCCTTGGAAGTCAAGAGACGCAAGTTTCGTAAGATGGGAACCTGGTGCCGACTCTTGGCTGCTGTTCAAAACATTAGCTTGGAGGTCTCGTGATGTGAGCGTGGGAGCGGCTACGTTTCTGTGAGCTCTGGCTCTGCTCATCTTTAAATCTGCCTCTTCATCCTCGTGCGCACTTCATATTTGTCTTTTCATGGTGTAGGTGCCTTGCTCTATGTCCCAAGAAGTCTTGGTTCTACATGAAATGCATAAACCTGCTTGTGGCGGCTGGGTGGGGTCCTGTTCTCAGTGGTGTATTTGCTATTGAGAGGTCTCCCGCCTTGGCGGTGCCCTGTGCATTGATGGGTGACGGCTGCCAATGTAGATGCTGCTCTGGGTGAAAATCTCGACTCTGCGGTACAGATTGTCAGGGCTGGATTCCACGAGTTGCGAGGTACTTTTGTGGAGACGATGGAGGCGCACGAGAAGATTGTTGCAATAGATGGAGCACTGTTCCGGTGATGCCCCGCTTCTGCAGTATCGAGACCCTGCCGCATGGCTTGGTGTCCACCCTGACTGATTTCGGAGAGAGAGAGAAGGATAGAAGTGATAGACTGCTGAGCCTGGTCCTCATTGCGAGGTTGTGGAAGACTTCCCAAGTGTGAATTGAGAATTGGCTGCCATATTTCGGGAATCTTGATTTGGAGGCTGGGGTTGGTTTGGCCTGCCAATCCCTGGTCCTGTTTTATCCTGTTCCTGTTGCTAGTTGTGGCGGGGGGGGGGGGGTTTGGAGGTGGCTGAATCGGTCGAGTTATCCCCCACCGGCTAGGACCTAGACAGCAGACTGCCTCAGTGCAGGTGAGATAGCATGTGGCATGGTGGAAGTAATGGTGCCTCGTGCTTCGAAGTATGTTCGTTGATCCTGTTTTATCTTGGCCTGTGCTTTCTTTGTGCGTCTGTGAAGAAGTTTTTATCCGGGGGACTGCCCTAATCCTGGACATTGCTCCCCGTTGACCATGTTGCGGTTTGCTTGGTGTTTTTTCTTTTCCCCCCCATAGAGAAATGTGTAATAGGGGTGTGATTGCATGTACTGTTGATTATCCTGATTTAGCAAGTTCATGTCATGTTGAGACGGTTCTTGAATGCGAGATTTGTGCAGTTTCAATCCAAAATGTAGTTCGGCCGTATAATGTCTGCCAACCTTTGTGGTGGAGGGAGGAGGTTCCTTGTTATATCTCCCACTGACCCGTTTGGATGTAAGAGCTGAAGAAGGGAGAGGGGTGAAAGGTTTGGGGTTGAGAGGGTTAAGTTGTCCCCTCTGATTGAGGACTGCCCCCGCCCCAGTTGGAGCTTAATGAGTTTCATTTTTTGATTTCTGTTGGTTTGGGGTTTGAGAATCTGCTTTTATCCTTCCTGACCCTGGGGAGGCTTCTTGTTATCCTGGGGAGGACTGGAATCTGTTTACTCTTCCTTTGGGTCGAGTTTCCGTTTTCTCCGAGTATGGCTTCTCTTTGGCTGTAATTTTGTCACCATTGGGGTGTCTGCTCTGTCTTTGGAACAGGCCATAGTGGAGATGGTTTCCTGGTGTATCCTTTGTACAATGGCGGTTTCCGTGATTCAATTGGGTTCCCCTCCCTGGGTGAGTATGGCGTTGATCCTGGCTCTGGCCTGGTCCGTTGGGGGAGGAAATTAAAAAGTAGTTTTTCCGGGGGGTTTGGGGGCGAGGGGGTGGGGAGGATCGGCCCTCCTCAGGGTGCCCATTTTGTGGGTGTCTTGACAGTTCTCCTTGTGGACTGTGGTCTCCTTCTCCAAAGATGTGCTGGAAAGGTGGATTGGCTATGCTAAATTGCCCCTCGGTTGGGTTATGGGGTTAGCACAGGGGATTGGACCTGAGCTGGGTGCTCTTTCCGATAGTTAATGAGGACTCGATGGGTCAAATGTTCTCGAGCGCTGGAGGGATTCTATGGTTCCATGGACTGGGTAAGTATAGCCTCAGCAGGGGGCAGGTGTTGGGGTTGTGTGGATGATGCTCGGGTCATATTCTGGGTTTTGGATGGGTATGATGTATCTGTTGACTGGGTCCTGCTTTGGTGACTTTTTTGTTTTGTGATATTTGTGCGTAAAAAAATAATCCAATAAAAATGTTTTATTTAAAAAAAAAAATAACTGCATGTTGGTATGGCCTAACTAAATTCACAAAGGTAATTCAAGCAATGTTTCATTTTCATTTTCACTAAGTCGCCATGGCAACATGACATGCGAAGCCTGTTCCCATATAGAAATGCAAATTAACTACTTTTCATTCCAAAGCTTTCCTTAATTCTGAGAAAATCCACGACTAACATATATTTTACTGGAATAACTGCAGACATCATGTAGTAAGACCACCTGCCATTTTATGACTGTTACCTTTTTAACTTCGACTTTACCCAATAAACATCCTTTTGACTGTAATTACCGTAGGTCTGTGTGGTTTAGCAGTTTCTAGATGTTTACCGAGGTGTTTCCATTCTTTTTTTCTCTCTCTCTCTCTCTCTCTCTCTCTCTCTTTCTCCCCCCCCCCCCACGTCACTATTTTAAACTGAAAAGCCATCCCTCCAAAACACCTGAACCATGACGTTGGGCATAATAAACTGCGGGTAAGAAATTTGGGTCTGTTCATACTCCTGTACAACTTTTCACAAGTATTTCCTTCCTCTTGCCAGGACGTTGTGAGATATTTGACCGGATTTCTGTTACCCATCACTACGCCCTGTCAGAACATTTTTATTTGCTTCCATTGTTTTCTGATGGTGTGACACAGCAGGAAACAGAGAGGAGAGTTTGTCGGTAATATAATTTAGCGATGACTAATTGTTCTTTGGAATATTATCTGTATTTGCTTTGTGTTGTTGACATTTGTGTCTGGCCTCGATTGTTGTGTTTAAATTTGGCGCTGATGTTCCAGGACCTGTTTTCTGCTCCAGTCTTTCCACTGTTACACTCGACACCACAAGAGGCATTCCTTTGTTAAACTTCAAAACTGAAAAGCTAAACCGGATGAACTTCTTTCAAGAGGGATGAATCGGAGGCTGTGAGCAGCGAGACAAGATTACATCTAGTTCCTGCCTTAATTCAACATTTCCTGTGCATCTACTGATACAGCAGAAAACTCCCCCACCGACATACACAAAGAGCAAACCCAGACCAACACAGCAAGCCCACTTTGGCTAAAGCTGCCAATGGCATCAAAGTTCCATGTTAATTTTGGAATCTATGCAAGATATTTCACAATAGTTGATCATAAGGAGAATGCTGGTCCTTCCATTGGAACCTGCAATCATAACTATTAGTTTGAACTCCTAAATTAGCATCATTATCAATGGATTATCATTAATTGGTGTCCTTTATTCGTGCTACATGCTTGCTATAGTTTTGAGGGAAAAGTGTTCATCTCATGACAAATCTAATTGTGTTATGTTAGAATTTAATAGGCAGCACGGTAGCACAAGTGGTTAGCACTGTGGCTTTACAGCGCCAGGGTCCTAGGTTCGATTCCCCGCTGGGTCACTGTCTGTGCGGAGACTGCATGTTCTTCCTGTGTCTGCGTGAATTTGCTACGGTTTCCTCCCACAGTCCAAAGATGTGCAGGTTAGGTGGATTGGCCATGATAAATTGCCCTTCGTGACCAAAAAGGTTGGATGGGGTTTTTTGCAATCATAACTATTAGTTTGAACTCCTAAATTAGCATCATTATCAATGGATTATCATTAATTGGTGTCCTTTATTCGTGCTACATGCTTGCTATAGTTTTGAGGGAAAAGTGTTCATCTCATGACAAATCTCATTGTGTTATGTTAGAATTTAATAGGCAGCACGGTAGCACAAGTGGTTAGCACTGTGGCTTTACAGCGCCAGGGTCCTAGGTTCGATTCCCCGCTGGGTCACTGTCTGTGCGGAGACTGCACGTTCTTCCTGTGTCTGCGTGAATTTGCTCCGGTTTCCTCCCACAGTCCAAAGATGTGCAGGTTAGGTGGATTGGCCATGATAAATTGCCCTTCGTGACCAAAAAGGTTGGATTGGGTTACGGGGAAGTGAGGGGTTACGGGGAAGTGAGGGCTTAACGTCATTGATGCCTGCCTCATTGACGTAATTGATGCCTGCCTCATTAACGCCATTGATGCCTGCCTCATTGATGCGTCAGGGGCTGTTTAGCACAGGGCTAAATCGCTGGCTTTGAAAGCAGACCAAGGCAGGCCAGCAGCACTGTTCAATTCCCGTTAAAGCCTCCCCGAACAGGCTTTGAAAAAGAAACGAGTTAGCAGAACAATGGCAGGAAAAAGCCAAAAGGAGATAATGGCTGCTTTTAAATATGTGCTAATGATGACAGCATAGAGACAGAAAGAATGCAAGTACAAACTGGTGTACTGGTTTGTACTGGGGGCTGGTTTAACACTGGGCTAAATCGCTGGCTTTGAAAGCAGACCAAGGCAGGCCAGCAGCACGGTTCAATTCCCGTACCAGCCTCCCCGAACAGGCGCCGGAATGTGGCGACAAGGGGCTTTTCACAGTAACTTCACTGAAGCCTACTTGGGACAATGAGCGATTTTTATTCATGCTTGCGTCATTAACGTCATTGATGTCTGCATCATTGATGCCTGAGTCATTAACGTCACTGATGCCTGCGGCGTTAGTGTCCATGATGTCTGCGGCGTTGACACCTCTGTCATTGGATCAATTCTTATTCTGTTGGAGGGAAAATCTCAGTGAAACTGAAGCAAAAACAGATAAGCTAACTGATATTAGTGAAATGAGGTGAAGCAGATTTACAACAGGAAACGGGGAGGCTGAAGGAATTGGCTAACATGATAGGGCCACAAGGGAGCCACCAGCCAAAAACCGGATATGTGCTTTGGAAGATGAAAACCAAAAGTTTCAAGAAAAGTGGTCTGATGGGATTTTCATGTGCTTTGATGAAACTTTTCTGAAGATGTATCGTTTAATTTGTCAAACGCAGCAAATTAGAGCGTCACTACACATCAGCTATTATATGTGTCGCTCTGTAACATTACATCACGGAGTAGTGAGCAATGATAATTTAATAGTCGATGTGGCTCTCACATTGCCACCCTTGCTGAGCTGATCCTTGCTTGAAAAATAGGTACGATTGTGGCGCTATTCACTCTATTGTCTACTATGTACGGACTGTGTACGTTCCCTCGGCCGCAGAAAAATACTTTTCACTGCACTACGGGACATGTGACAATAAATCAAATCAAATCTATTGGCCGAGAGATGGAGTACAATCTGGTACGTCCAAAGGAAATCGGAAAAACATAGAGCACTAATGGAGGCCATTCAGCCCGTTGTGTCTGTGCTAGCTCTTTGAAAGAGTCGTAGCCCCCGCCCCCTGCCCGCCTGTTCTTTGTAACCCTGCAAGTTCCTCGACCTTCAAATAGTTACCCAATTTCCATTCAAAAATTGTTTATGGATTTGGTGTCCTTTTCAGGCAGTCATAGTCATAGAAGTTACAGTGCAGAAGGAGGCCATTCGGCCCATTGAGTCTGCACCAGCTCTTGGAAAGAGCATCCTACCAAAGCCTACACCTCCAGCCTATCCCCATAACCCAGTAACCCCACCAAACACTGAGGGAATGCTGCACTGTCAGAGGGTCAGTACTGAGGGAGTGCTGCACTGTCAGAGGGTTGGTACTGAGGGAGTGCTGCACTGTCAGAGGGTCAGTACTGAGGAAGTGCCGCACTGTCAGAGGGTCAGTACTGAGGAAGTGCCGCACTGTCAGAGGGTCAGTACTGAGGGAGCGCTGCACTGTCAGAGGGTCAGTACTGAGGAAGTACCGCACTGTCAGAGGGTCAGTACTGAGGAAGTGCCGCACTGTCAGAGGGTCAGTACTGAGGAAGTGCCGCACTGTCAGAGGGTCAGTACTGAGGGAGTGCTGCACTGTCAGAGGGTCAGTATTGAGGGAGTGCTGCACTGTCAGAGGGTCAGTACTGAGGGAGTGCTGCACTGTCAGAGGGTCAGTACTGAGGGAGTGCTGCACTGTCAGAGGGTCAGTACTGAGGGAGTGCTGCACTGTCAGAGGGTCAGTACTGAGGGAGTGCCGCACTGTCAGAGGGTCAGTACTGAGGGAGTGCCGCACTGTCAGAGGGTCAGTACTGAGGGAGTGCCGCACTGTCAGAGGGTCAGTACTGAGGGAGTGCCGCACTGTCAGAGGGTCAGTACTGAGGGAGTGCCGAACTGTCAGAGGGTCAGTACTGAGGGAGTGCCGCACTGTCAGAGGGTCAGTACTGAGGGAGTGCCGCACTGTCAGAGGGTCAGTGCTGCACTGTCAAGTAACTGAATTTAACTCAACAGTCAATCCAAGTAACCTATGGGCATTATGTAATCATCTGATCAGCTGGCCCTGCTAAGTTTGAGAATTTGTAAATGTGGATATCAAGCTCTCTGCACATCTTCATTTTCTGCTATTCACAATGAACCACCTCCAAATAGATACTCGTGGCTGGCTCCGTGTCACTGCAGTTCTGTCCGTGTGGAAAGGTGACACTGTCTGAGGTTGGTGTTTATGTCCAGAACTCAAGGTCAAGTGCTGATCTCTCCTAATCTTGTTGAGCACACACCAAGCCTCCAAACAATAATGTAAGATGGGAAAGGAAGTGGCCAAGGAGACAGACATGTTGAATGTCCTGTGGTACACTTCGATCTGTGGGACTTTCTGCACACGCATGTGCACACGCATCTATATCGTAATTGTTGTTTACACCAAAGTGCAGAACTTGAATGAGCCCAGATTGCACAAACTTTTTATGAATTTGAGGCTAATTAAGTTTGTACTTTGCTTGGCACAAAGATGGAATAGGTTGCTGCTAGTTCAGTTGCTTAATCGGGCACTGATTGCACCGTATCTTACTGCACCTAATCTCTGACGTACACATGTCATAGTTTGGTTTCATGTCTCAGCGTTTCCTCTCGCTCTGCATTGCCGAGTGTTTCTGCTGCAGTTACATTTATCTACTTCCTGTCCCATAAATTCAGTTTGTTATCTGGGACCACAAAAATTCAGTTACTTGACAGTAGAGCACTCGTCACACGTAGGCTTCAAATGAAGTTACTGTGATAAGTCCCTAGTCACCACATTCCGCCGCCTGTTCGGGGAGGCTGGTACGGGAATTGAACCGTGCTGCTGGCCTCCCTTGGTCTGCTTTCAAAACCAGCTATTTACCCCAGTGTGCTAAACCAGCTAAACCTCTGACAGTGCGGCACTCCCTCAGTACTGACCCTCTGACAGTGCAGCACTTCCTCAGTACTGACTCTCTGACAGTGCAGCTCTCCCTCAGTACTGACACTCTGACAGTGCATCACTCCCTCAGTACTGACCCTCTGACAGTGCGGCACTCCCTCAGTACTGACCCTCTGACAGTGCGGCACTCCCTCAGTACTGACCCTCTGACAGTGCAGCGCTCCCTCAGTACTGACCCTCTGACAGTGCGGCACTCCCTCAGTACTGACCCTCTGACAGTGCAGCACTCCCTCAGTACTGACCCTCTGACAGTGCAGCACTCCCTCAGTACTGACCCTTTGACAGTGCGGCACTCCCTCAGTACTGACCCTCTGACAGTGCAGCACTCCCTCAGTACTGACCCTCTGACAGTGCGGCACTCCCTCAGTACTGACCCACTGACAGTGCAGCACTCCCTCAGTACTGACCCTCTGACAGTGCAGCACTCCCTCATAGAACATAGAACATTACAGCGCAGTACAGGCCCTTCGGCCCTTGATGTTGCGCCAACCTGTGAAAACACTCTAAAGCCCATCTACACTATTCCCTTATCGTCCATATGTCTATCCAATGACCATTTGAATGTCCTTAGTGTTGGCGAGTCCACTACTGTTGCAGGCAGGGCATTCCACACCCTTACTACTCTGAGTAAAGAACCTACCTCTGACATCTGTCTTATATCTATCTCCCCTCAATTTAAAGCTATGTCCCCTCGTGCTAGACATCACCATCCGAGGAAAAAGGCTTTCACTTTCCACCCTATCTAATCCTCTGATCATCTTGTGTGCCTCAATTAAGTCACCTCTTAACCTTCTTCTCTCTAACGAAAACAGCCTCAAGTCCCTCAGCCTTTCCTCATAAGATCTTCCCTCCAAACCAGGCAACATTCTGGGAAATCTCCTCTGCACCCTTTCCGATGCTTCCACATCCTTCCTATAATGCGGCGACCAGAATTGCATGCATTACTCCAAATGCGTCCGCACCAGAGTGTTGTATAGCTGCAACATGACCTCATGGCTCCGGAACTCAATCCCTCTACCAATAAAAGCTAACACACCGTACGCCTTCTTAACAACCCTCAACCTGGGTGGCAACTTTCAGGGATCTATGTACATGGACACCGAGATCTCTCTGCTCATCCACACTGCCAAGAATCTTGCCATTAGCCCAGTACTCTGTCTTCCTGTTATTCCTTCCAAAATGAATCACCTCACACTTTTCTGCATTAAACTCCATTTGCCACCTCTCAGCCCAGCGCTGCAGCTTATCTAGGTCCCTCTGTAACTTGTGACATCCTTCTGCACTGTCCACAGCTCCACCGACTTTAGTGTCATCTGCAAATTTACTCACCCATCCTTCTACGCCCTCCTCCAGGTCATTTATAAAAATGACAAACAGCAGTGGCCTCAAAACAGATCCTTGTGGTACACCACTAGAAACTGGACTCCAGTCTGAACATTTACCATCAACCACCACCCTTTGTCTTCTTCCAGCTAGCCAATTTCTGATCCAAACTGCTAAATCACCCTGAACCCCATGCCTCCGTATTTTCTGTAGTAGCCTACCGTGGGGAACCTTATCAGTCGCTTTACTGAAATCCATATACACCACATCAACTGCTTTACCCTCATCCACCTGTGTGGTCACCTTCTCAAATAACTCAATAAGGTCTGTGAGGCACAACCTACCCTTCACAAAACCGTGTTGACTATCTCTAATCAAATTATTCCTTTCCAGGTGATTATACATCCTATCTCTTATAAACCTTTCCAAGACTTTGCCCACAACAGAAGTAAGGCTCACTGGTCTATAGTTACCGGGGTTGTCCCTACTCCCCTTCTTGAACAAGGGGACAACATTTGCTATACTCCAGTCTTCTGGCACTATTCCTGTAGACAAAGATGACTTAAAGGTCAAAGCCAAAGGCTCAGCAATCTCCTCCCTAGCTTCCCAGAGACTCCTAGGATAAATCCCATCCGGCCCCTGGGACTTATCTATTTTCACACTTTCCAGAATTGCTAACACCTCCTCCTGATGAACCTCAAGCCCTTCTAGTCTAGTAGCCTGAATCTCAGTATTCTCCTCGACAACATTGTCTTTTTCCTGTGTGAATACTGATGAAAAATATTCATTTAGCACCTCTCCTATCTCCTCGGACTCCAAGCACAACTTCCCACTACTGTCCTTGACTGGCCCTACTCTTACCCTAGACATTCATTTATTCCTGACACATCTATAGAAAGCTTTAGGGCCGTCTATCATACCTGCAAAAGACTTCTCATGTCGCCGCCTGGCTCTTCTTAGCTCGCTCTTTAGGTCCTTCCTCGCTAACTTGTAACTCTTGAGCGCCCTAACTGAACCTTCATGTCTCATCTTTACATAAGCCTCCTTCTTCCTCTTGAAAAGTGTTTTGACTGCTTTAGGAAACCACGGTTCCCTCGCTCGACCACTTCCTCCCTGCCTGACAGGTACATACTTATCAAGGACACGCAGTTGCTGTTCCTTCAACAAGCTCCATATTTCCATTATGCCCATCCCCTGCAGTTTTCCTCTCCATCCGATGCATCCTAAGTCTTGCCTCAATGCATCATAATTGCCTTTCCCCTAGATATAACTCTTGCCCTGCGATATATACCTATCCCTTTCCATCACTGAAGTAAACGTAATCGAATTGTGGTCACTATCACCAAAGTGCTCACCTACCTCCAAATCTAACACCAGTCCTGGTTCATTACCCAGTACCAAATCCAATACGGCCTCGCCTCTCGTTGGCCTATCTACATACTGTGTCAGGAAACTCTCCTGCACACATTGGACAAAAACGGACCCATCTAAAGTATTCGAACTATAGTGCTCCAGTCAATATTTCGGAAGTTAAAGTCCCCCATAACAACTACCCTGTTGCTTTCGCTCCTATCCAGAATCATCTTTGCAATCCTTTCCTCTACATCTCTGGAACTTTTCGGAGGCCTATAGAAAACCCCTAACAGGGTGACCTCTCCTTTCCTGTTTCTAACCTCAGCCCATACTACCTCAGTAGACGAGTCCTCATCAAACGTCCTTTCTGCCACCGTAATACTGTCCTTGACTAACAATGCCACCCCTCCCCCTCTTTTACCACCTTCCCTGAGCTTACTGAAATATCTAAACCCCGGCACCTGCAACAACCATTCCTGTCCCTGCTCTATCCATGTCCCCGAAATGGCCACAACATCGAAGTCCCACGCAGCAACCCATGCCACAAGTTCACCCACCTTATTCCGGATGCTCCTGGCATTGAAGAAGACATACTTTAAACCACCTTCCTGCCTGCTGGTACCCTCCCGAAGAACATTAACAAATTTCCCCCCCAGGATATTGGGTGCAGACCATCCCGTTTGTAGAGGTCCCACCAACCCCAGAATGAGCCCCAATTATCCAGAAGTCTGAAACCCTCCCTCCTGCACCATCCCTGTAGTCACGTGTTCAACTCGTCTCTCTCCCTATTCCTCGTTTCGCTATCCCGTGGTACGGGTAACAACCCAGAGATAATAACTCTGTTTGTCCTAGATTTAAGTTTCTACCCTAGCTCCCTGAATTCCTGCCTTACATCCCGAACCCTTTTCCTACCTATATCGTTGGTACCTATGTGGACCATGACTTGGGACTGCTCCCACTCCTCCTTACGGATCCCGAAAACACGATCCGAGGCATCACGCACCCTGGCACCTGGGAGGCAACTAACCAACTGCGAGTCTCTCTCGTTCCCACAGAATCTCCTATCTATCCCCCTCAGTACTGACCCTCTGACAGTGCAGCACCCCCTCAGTACTGACCCTCTGACAGTGCGGCACTCCCTCAGTACTGACCCTCTGCCAGTGCGGCACTCCCTCAGTACTGACCCTCTGACAGTACAGCACTCTCTCAGTACTGAACCTCTGACAGTGCGGCACTCCCTCAGTACTGACCCTCTGACAGTGCGGCACTCCCTCAGTACTGACTCTCTGACAGTGCGGCACTCCCTCAGTACTGACCCTCTGACAGTGCGGCACTCCCTCAGTACTGACCCTCTGACAGTGCGGCACTCCCTCAGTACTGACCCTCTGACAGTGCGGCACTCCCTCAGTACTGACCCTCTGACAATGCGGCACTCCCTCAGTACTGACCCTCTGCCAGTGCGGCACTCCCTCAGTACTGACCCTCTGACAGTGCGGCACTCCCTCAGTACTGACCCTCTGACAGTGCGGCACTCCCTCAGTACTGACCCTCTGACAGTGCGGCACTCCCTCAGTACTGACCCTCTGACAGTGCGGCACTCCCTCAGTACTGACCCTCTGACAATGCGGCACTCCCTCAGTACTGACCCTCTGCCAGTGCGGCACTCCCTCAGTACTGACCCTCTGACAGTGCGGCACTCCCTCAGTACTGACCCTCTGACAGTGCGGCACTCCCTCAGTACTGACCCTCTGACAGTGCGGCACTACCTCAGTACTGACCCTCTGACAGTGCGGCATTCCCGCAGTACTGACCCTCTGACAGTGCGGCACTCCCGCAGTACTGACCCTCTGACATTGCAGCACTCCTTCAGTACTGACCCTCTCACAGTGCACCACTCCCTCAGTACTGACCCTCTGACATTGCAGCACTCCCTCAGTATTGACCCTCTGACAGTGCGGCACTCCCTCAGTACTGACCCTCTGACAGTGCGGCACTCCCTCAGTACTGACCCTCTGACAGTGCAGCACTCCCTCAGTACTGACCCTCTGACAGTGCGGCAATCCCTCAGTACTGACCCTCTGACAGTGCGGCACTCCCTCAGTACTGACCCTCTGACAGTGCGGCACTCCCTCAGTACTGACCCTCTGACAGTGCGGCACTCCCTCAGTACTGACCCTCTGACAGTGCGGCACTCCCTCAGTACTGACCCTCTGACAGTGCGGCATTCCCTCAGTACTGACACTCTGAAAGTGCGGCACTCCCTCAGTACTGACCCTCTGACAGTGCAGCACGCCCTCAGTACTGACCCTCTGACAGTGCGACACTCCCTCAGTACTGACCCTCTGACAGTGCGGCACTCCCTCAGTACTGACCCTCTGACAGTGCGGCACTCCCTCAGTACTGACCCTCTGACAGTGCGGCACTCCCTCAGTACTGACCCTCTGACAGTGCGGCACTCCCTCAGTACTGACCCTCTGACAGTGCGGCACTCCCTCAGTACTGACCCTCTGACAGTGCGGCACTCCCTCAGTACTGACCCTCTGACAGTGCGGCACTCCCTCAGTACTGACCCTCTGACAGTGCGGCACTCCCTCAGTACTGATCCTCTGACAGTGCGGCACTCCCTCAGTGCTGCACTAATTGTGTTCGCTTGGATTATGTTTCTGTGTCCCAGATATCAGGCTGTCCACTGAACCAGATCTAAATCCTTTGATGTTCACTTCCACTTGTCTGTCCCCACGCTTGTATTTAGAACTTGCAGCGCGATTGGGAGCGACATGATTGAAGTGAGTTTACCACCTGGTACAGCTTGCCCTCGTGGAGCAGCCCGAGGGAACACTGAGATGTGAATGCATTAACCCTCAGTCCACTGGAGCAATAAGGGTGGAGGAAGTGGAGCACTGATCCCACATCCACAGGGACACCTTTATTTAATGGCAGCTCTGATTACACAAAAGCAGCAACCGATTATTTGAGTGTTTGTTGCCTCATTTCACCGTCCTCAAAAACGAAACAATTCAGCACAACCCTTGCGGAATGGGGGCTAAATTGCAAACGTTTTAATGGATCATATGAACGAATACAGATCAACTCTTTTGTATCATGTTTTATTTAACACGTGAAAAATGTAACATGAAAAGACTTTTAATTAAAATCACATATCAGCAAAGTTTTATATCAAAGCAAAGTCACTCCAGTACTGTTGATTTTAATTTGATGTATTTTACAAGTCAGAACAGTTCTCGGTATTAGATGTTGAGATGGACACGGAGCAGGTTGTCCTAGATTAGTGTCTAAATTTATTATTGTTGCTTCATTTATATTAAATCTGCAGTAACATCCCTCACATTAATCACAAGTGAAAACTGCATTGGAAAATCTTCATCAATGAATAGACATGAGAGCAAAGAAATGAAACTCATGTTTTCAAGATTTAGTTTGAAGTGAATCATTAAAACACAGAAATACCAGGTCCTGAAAATAGAAGATCTTCAGAGTTCATTTGTTGCTTCAACTTTGGCCAAGTTGGGTTACCCTGTTCTGCAAAACAATTGGTTCAATTTTAAATATTGAAGTGAATATTTAAATTAATGTTGAAATATTTATTGTAGGTATAAAAGATATAAACTTGCTATGTGGTAGTAGCCAGCCACAAAACCGCTCCAGATAAATTAGCATTTTTATTGCAACAAGTATTTCTTTAAATTCAGGATTTCTACTAATTCTTCCAACAAGGACTCGAACAGCATTCAAATTTCTCAGACTGGAGCAAGCTCTATGAAGCTGTCCGTTATGTAAAAGCAGATCGAGGAATATAAATGCAGAAGTTGTCAAGAAACTGACCTTGTGACTTGTTTATCGTCACAATCTGAAAGTCTAATTGAGAAGTGTTTTCTTTGAAAAGGCAGGTTTCCATCCAGTGATCCTGATGTTATTCGAGCAGAAACACTACATTTCTGAGACATCTACCTGTTATAATTTCAGCATCTATCGTCGGAGCAGACAGCTTCCTAACAAACTATCTCGTTCCATGACAAAGTCTTTGTTTGGGATTCAAGTTTCACAGCAACACCATCCATAGCCGCTCGTTGAGTCTTCAGTTGTGCAGTGGGATAGCCGGTGGAGTTTGGCTGGGCAGGGGCAATGGGAGGGGAGGGGGTGAAACCGACCAAGTTCCTGAGGACAAGCCCAGAGCTCCAACATGAGAACAGGTGTTGACCATTCAGCCCCTCGAGTCTGCTCTGACATTCAATATGATTCTGGCCTTAATTCCACTGTCTTTCCTGCCTCCCATAACCCTCAACACTCTTGTCGATCAAAACTCTGTCTAACTCAGCCTTGAATATATTCGATGGCCCAGCTCCACTGCTCCCTGGAGCAGAGAATTCCCAAGGTTAACCGCACCGAGAGGAACAAATCCTCCCCGCCTGAGTCTTAAAAGGGAGACCCATTATTTTGGAACTGTGTTCTTTCGTTCTTGATTCCCACACGGGGAAACACCCTCTCAGTATCAAACCTGGGAGGGAGTTGCAGAATGGTATTGTCACGGGGCGAATAAATCAGAGACCCAGACACATGCTCTGGGGACCTGGGTTCAAATCCCATCAGGGCAGATGGTGAAATTTGAATTCAATAAAAATCTGCAATTAAAAGTCTAATGATGACCATGAAACCGTTGTCGGTTGTTATAAAAATCTATCTAGGTCCTTTAGGGAAGGAAATCTGCCGTCCTTACCCGGTCTGGCCTACATGTGACTCCAGACCCACAGCAATGTGGTTGACTCTTAACCACAGATATTGGACAGCAGGAAAAGAGGTTGGAAAGAAAACTGCAAAAGGCTGCATTCTTTACTTAGCCAGGAGTAGCACAATGGAGTTCTTTTTACCAAGTTTCCCGCATTGAGCTGGTCAGTTTTGTACAGGTGGGATTGTGTACACTGCTCTGTTAGCAGCTAATTCGTCCACTTGCATCTTGTCTTGTGCTGACCGGGGAGAAATCTGAATCTTCTTGGTGTTTGCTGCAGATAAAGATGACAGCACAGTGTGAAAAGTCATGAACCCGATCAGTAACCCCCCCCCCCCCGGAGCTGTGTCAGAACACGGGATGAATTGTCACTGGGATGCGGTGTGGCTCCATACCATGGTACATTGGTTCACTGATTATGTAGAAGCTTGGCAGTGGCTTTTTCAGGCATCCTAAACTAAACTTCCAGAGTCACAGAATTGTCACAGTGCAGGGGGAGACCATTCCAAATAGGGGCTGGTTTAGCACACTGGGCTAAATCGCTGGCTTGTAAAGCAGAACAAGGCCAGCAGCGCGGGTTCAATTCCCGTACCAGCCTCCCCGAACAGGCGCCGGAATGTGGCGACTAGGGGCTTTTCACAGTAACTTCATTTGAAGCCTACTTGTGACAGTAAGCGGTTTTCATTTCATTCAGCACATTGTGTCTGTGCTAGCCCACCGAATGAGCCGCCAATCCCTGCCTTCTCACCACCACCTTCTCAAGGGCAATTAGAGATGGGCAACAAATACTGCCCTTACTGGTGACACCCACATCCCGATAATGATGAACATCTACATAATTAGGTCACTGCTCTGTCCGGATTACATCAGAGATATTTGAATGACAGCAAGCTGGTGTTAATGTTTCAAACTTCATGGAATGAGCTAGCAGCTCAACATTGACAATCGATCCCTGTCCCTACCTTTTAAAATCCAGGTTATACCAACGATGAAGGTGATGAGCAGGAGACCTCCCACAATGGAGCCCCCGATTATCCCTTGGGTGTTAACGTGGAATGAGTCTGGGCTGGGGTCTAAGGGTTTGCCTGATGTGCTGTCTGTCTGTTCAACAGAGAAGGTGCGAGAACGAGCTTGAATGGACTTCAGTTGGAACACTAGGTTGTAGCTGGTTCCTGTGACAGAATAGTTAACAAACACAGATCAGACAGAATGTTTTGGAGCCAATTAGTAATTGACAGAATTTTACTTCACAGACACAGGCCATTCGATTCAGTCGCTTCATGTTGCGGTTCGACATGACACTCATAGATAGCAGAATCCCTACAGTGCAGAAGGAGGCCATTCGGCCCATCGAGTCTGCACCAGCCCTTGAAAAGAGCACCCCACTTAAGCCCATGCCCCCACCCTAACCCCGTAACCCCAGCTAACCTTTTGGACAAGAAGGGGCAATTTATCATGGCCAATCCATCTAACCTGCACATCTTAGCACCCCTCCCTATCTACATAGCCATTCTCTTATTTTCCCCCACATGTATTTATCTAGCTCCCATTAAATATATCTTCAGTATTCACTTTACCCCGAGGTAGCAAGAACCACATTTTCATCACTAACAACAACAACTTAAACTTTACAAAACACCTTTAATAGCCGCACACCCCAAGGTGCCTTCGAGGAACATTGTGAAACAGGAAACAACATCAGAGCACTCAAGGGGATGTGAGGTCAGTTTTACAGGAAGAAAATGAGGTAGAGGGGTTTCGGGAGTGTCATAATATACACCAGTATATCATGGTGCAGACACACACTGATGGACACACAGTGGGACCAATCAACACACACAACACCGCAGCCAATCACCAGTTAGAGCACACTCACTATAAAGATAGGGGGCATCAGAGTTCCTGCTCATTCTAGTAGCAGCCAGCTCAGAGCACAGAGCTCACAGCCTGCAACACAGACATTCACCATGTGCTGAGTGCATTGACTGGTTAGGACAAGGCAAAGGTCTTTAGTTAAAGCTAGTATTGTATTAACCCACAGTTCAAGTATGTTTAAATAGTTAATGATTCAATAAAATAGTGTTGCACTATTTCAAGTGTTGGTGACCTGTATGTGATCCCGAACACCCAACACATTAGGGAGGGAATACCAGAGCTTAGGCCCAGCAATTGAAGGTATGGACACCAATTAGAATTGAGAACGTGCAAGAGACCAGAAACATAGAGGCAGATACCTCGGAACTCCAGAATTAGAGGAGGTTACAGAGATAGGGAAGGTTGTAGGGACTGGAGGAGGTTACAGAGAGGGGTGTAGGGGCTGGGGGAGGTTACAGGGATAGGGAGGGGTGTAGGGGCTGGGGGAGGTTACAGGGATAGGGAGGGGTGTAGGGGCTGGGGGAGGTTACAGGGATAGGGAGGGGTGTAGGGGCTGGAGGAGGTTACAGGGATAGGGAGGGGTGTAGGGGCTGGGGGAGGTTACGGAGATAGGGAGGGGTGTAGGGGCTGGGGGAGGTTACAGGGATAGGGAGGGGTGTCGGGGCTGGGGGAGGTTACAGGGATAGGGAGGGGTGTAGGGGCTGGAGGAGGTTACAGGGATAGGGAGGGGTGTAGGGGCTGGGGGAGGTTACGGAGATAGGGAGGGGTGTAGGGGCTGGGGGAGGTTACAGGGATAGGGACGGGTTACAGCGATAAGGAAGTGCCTGGATATTGGGGAATGGAGCTGTAATGATGAGTTTTATTCCACCTCTCAACGAAGACACTTTGATTTTAACCCTGTCCTTGAAGGGTAGATGGGTGGGGGATAGGGGTGAGGGCGTGCCTGTTTATTTCCCCTCTCACATACTGCAGGTTTTGGGTCATGGAGTCCCTGACAGGCCCTCACCAGCCCCTCACGACACCTCTTCCTCCTGATTGAGATTCCCATTGTCCATTCCAGCACAGTCCTCGCCCATCTTCCCCCAAGGAGCAATGATGAAAACTGCCACCCAAATCCTGCTGGAAGTTGGAAATCTGACCTGGAAATGTAGCCGTGAAGTCAGATCGTGTCCAGCCCACAGCGGGACCACTGTGGTCAGCTCGGGTCACCACACTACAGGAAGGATGTGATTGGACTGGAGAGGGTGCAGAGGAGATTCACCAGGATGCTGCCTGGGCTGGAGAGTTTGAGCTCTGAAGCGAGGCTGGGGTTGTTTTCCTTGGAGCAGAGAAGGCTGAGGGGGGCCTGATTAACGTGTATAGGATTGAAGGGCATGGACAGGGTGGGCAGGAAGCACCTGTTCCCCTTAGTTGAATAATGAGGGCGCATAATTCTAAGGTGACGGGCAGGAGGTTGAGGGGATTTGAGGAAAACCGTTTTCACTCGGAGGGTGGTGTGAGTCTCGAATGCACGGCCTGGGAGGGTGGTCGAAGCAGGAATCCTCACCACCTTTAAAAAGTACCTGGATGAGCATTTGCAATGTCAGAACATTCAAGGCTATGGGCCAAGTGCTGGGAAGTAGGATTAGTGTCGAGTTAATGCAGTTTTGTTGGTGCCGGCTGGATGGGCCGAATGGCCAGTTCTGTAGTCTACTTAGGGTTCGTCAAACTACGAGTCACGACGTGAATTGTGAAGTTCGGCTGGCGTGGGTCATGAAGGCCAGCGGGTCGATAAAAGTGGCTCCCGGGGAAAAAGGTTTGGGCAGCACGGTGGCACAGTGGTTAGCACTGTGGCTTCACAGCTCCAGGGTCCCAGGTTCGATTCCCGGCTGGGTCACTGTCTGTGCGGAGTCTGCACGTTCTCCCCGTGTCTGCGTGGGTTTCCTCCGGGTGCTCCGGTTTCCTCCCACAGTCCAAAGATGTGCAGGTTAGGTGGATTGGCCATGCTAAATTGCCCTTAGTGTCCAAAATTGCCCTTAGTGTTGGGTGGGGTTACTGGGTTATGGGGATAGGGTGGAGGTGTTGACCTTGGGTAGGGTGCTCTTTCCAAGAGCCGGTGCAGACCCGATGGGCCGAATGGCCTACTTCTGAACTGTAAATTCTATGAAAACTCTGGGTGGAAGTTTCCCAATAAATGACAAAGTTCAATCACAAAACCAACGTGTTTCTCCCCAGAGAAATAACTAGGTCTCCTATCTTCCCAAACCCTGCCGTTGTGAGGGGCGGGACCGGCTACATGGAGATTGGGGCGCTGTGTTTAAAGGGCGTCTTGATGTCAAATGAAGTTAAAGACCCCCCCCCCCCCACCCCAACCAACCCCGCCCTCCCACTGCCAGGGGGCACTGCCCATGTCCCTGTCCACGGGGTGCGGGTTGCACTGGTCCCCGAGGCCCTGGCGTGGTCACCATGACTGGTCTACATTTTTGGAGACCAATCGCGCTTCCTGCTGATGCCGTGTCTGGTGGTGGGAACATGTGACGTTCCCGGAGGATTTGGTGTTCAGCTGATTTTGAATAGTTAATTAAAGTGTTTGGTAATCGTGTTCACATCAGCAAGGCATGAAGCGGATGATGTCACCGGCGAGGGACAGGGAGGACCTCATTCTGAGATTTCCTCATCGCCAATCCCGCTATGGCCCTCTTCCGAGAGTTTCCAACCATAACGGGATTTGCGCTGGGGCCGGAAATCCCCCCCAAATACTCTGCAAGATTCTTCACTCACTCTGCCCTGCCCCCTCCTTTCCCTTGAATTAATGACGGGTGGGTGTGAGGGAGTTAGAATCTGTTGGGGTGCCAGGCTGGGGGTGACAGTATCACGTTTCAATATAACACTCCCTATCCAATCTCACACTCAGATTTGATTCTGTTTTGTGATAGCGAGTTGCTCCCTCTCTCACTCACTTTCCTTTCATTTCAATTTTGCGGTTTCCTTAACACAAACCCAGAGGAACAATATGATTGGTCATAGAAATAACATCAGTATCAGCCAAGAGAATCAGTCAGACTGAGTCCAAAAAGGAGGAGGTGTTGGGCATCTTGAAAAACATTAAGGTAGCCTGGATTTGTGAAGGGGAGGTCGTGTCTCACTAACTTGATCGAGTTGTTCGAAAAAGTGACGAAGATGATTGATGCAGGTAGGGCAGTGGATGTTGTCTATATGGACTTCAGTAAGGCCTTTGACAAGGTCCCTCATGGTAGACTAGTACAAAAGGTGAAGTCACACGGGATCAGAGGTGAGCTGGCAAGATGGATACAGAACTGGCTCGGTCATAGAAGGCAGAGAGTAGCAATGGAAGGGTGCTTTTCTAATTGGAGGGCTGTGACCAGTGGTGTTCCGCAGGGATCAATTCTGGGACCTTTGCTGTTCGTAGTATATATAAATGATTTGGAGGAAAATGTAACTGGTCTGATTAGTAAGTTTGCAGCCGACAGAAAGGTGGAATTGCGGATAGCGATGAGGACTGTCAGAGGATACAGCAGGATTTAGATTGTTTGCAGACTTGGACGGAGAGATGGCAGATGGAGTTTAATCCAGACATATGTGAGGCAAGGCATTTTGGAAGGTCTAATGCAGGTAGGGAATATACAGTGAATGGTAGAACCCTCAAGAGTATTGACAGGCAGAGGGATCTAGGTGTACAGGTCCACAGGTCACTGAAAGAGGCAACACAGGTGGTGGAGAAGGCATGCTTGCCTTCATCGGCCGGGGCATTGAATATAAAAATTGGCAAGTCATGTTGCAGCTGTATAGAACCTTAGTTAGGCCACACTTGGAGTATAGTGTTCAATTCTGGTCGCCACACTACCAGAAGGATGTGGAGGCTTTAGAGAGGGTGCAGAAGAGATTTACCAGGATGTTGCCTGGTATGGAGGGCATTAGCTATGAGGAGTGGTTGAATAAACTCCGTTTGTTTTCACTGGAACGAAGGAGGTTGAGGGGCGACCTGATAGAGGTCTACAAAATTATGAGGGGCATAGACAGAGTGGATAGTCAGAGACTTTTCCCCAGGGTAGAGGGGTCAATTACTAGGGGGCATAGGTTTAAGGTGAGAGGGGCAAGGTTTAGAGGAGATGTACGAGGCAAGTGTTTTACACAGAGGGTAGTGGGTGTCTGGAACTCGCTGCCGGAGGAGGTGGTGGAAGCAGGGACGATAGGGACATTTAAGGGGCATCTTGACAAATACATGAATAGGATGGGAATCGAGGGATACGGATCCCGGAAGTGTAGAAGATGTTAGTTTAGACGGGCAGCATGGTCGGCACGGGCTTGGAGGGCCGAAGGGCCTGTTCCTGTGCTGTACATTTCTTTGTTCTAACTCAGAAATGTTAAACATCAGAAATGTGAAATAAAGAACTCCCAGAGGTGACAGTTTGAGGAAATCGATATGTTATGATGGAGGAGTTGGAGAGAACTGTTCTGGTGAGGATTTGGAGCTCTTACCATTTGCAGTGAGGGAGAGGTCAGTGTAATTTGCCCAGCAGCCCGTGAACAAGACACTTGTTGTGCCATTGAGTCCTGGAACAGCCACATTCTGAGAATCCATTAGGATCACGTTCAGCTCCCACACGGTAACACCCACTGACACACAGTTACCCTAAAATACAAAACAGAACCAGCAGATTAAAACAGAGCACACTGCAACATCACAGTGTCACAGAGCTCAGTGTCCCAGAGCGCAGTGTGTAGCCACTTAAAATGGCTAACTCCCGATTTAAAATGGCGAACGGCAAAGGCTGATGGGAAAGTCAGCCAACAGGACAAAAACCAGCTGCAGGTTGACTTGTGTATTTACCTCTGGGAAGGCCAGACAAGATCGATACCAGCAACCATCAGCATAACAAAACACCAGCCACCTGCATATTAATGAGCAATCCCCGGGAACAATGAGCAACATTTAGACACACAAAGCCAACCCAGACTCTTTGGCGCCAGCAGAAGCCTACACAATGGGAGGTGAACGACCACCTCAGGACCGCCCATCGATCAGGGAACCGCTCCAGCATTGGAGAAAATCGAACCAAGCGATTGGGACAAAGTCCAATCGCTTGGGACCAGGTACAGGGTCCGCCCCGAAAGACGGGAAGCCCCTGGGGACTATAAGAATCAAGTTCAAATCGGCCCTCTGCTTCTCTGCTTGACCGGGTCACTCAGCAACGCGAACCAACCCTTGACAGTGACCGGTCCAGCCACCGCTGATATCTAGTAACTCTTACTTCAACGCTTGCTACGAGATAGGCGCTCCTAGCTACCAATCTGTACCAACTTCGAATCCCCAGGCTCAGAACCCGAACAAAAGGCCATTCATTTCCCTGACCTGGTGGGCCAGTTCCAAGTTAAGTATTGGCCTGTTAGTCATAGAAGTAGCTGAGACGTAGAATTTATACATGAGTAGTGATTACTGTGTATAATAAATGTGCTTTGATTTAAATCTTACTAAGCGGTGTATTGGATTATTGATCATTACTTGGACTTGAACCACGTGGCGGTACCATAAAGATACCTGGCGACCCAAGAGCAAAGGTGATAAAACAGAGCAATTAAACTAAGGCAAAGTTAGCAACAAGTGTCCCAAAACGCAGTGTCCCAAAACACTGTGTCCCAGAGCGCAGTGGCCCAGAGCGCAGTGGCCCAGAGCGCAGTGTCCCAAAATGCAGTGTGCCAAAACGCAGTTTCCCAGAGCGCAGTGTCCCAGAGCGCAGTGTCCGCAAATGCAGTGTCCCAGAGCGCAGTGTCCCAGAGCGCTGTGTCTGCAAATGCAGTGTCCCAGAGCACAGTATCCCAGGACGCAGTGTCCCAGAGCGCAGTGTCCGCAAACGCAGTGTCCCAGAGCGCAGTGTCCGCAAACGCAGTGTCCCAGAGCGCAGTGCCCCAGACTGCAGTGTCACAGAGCATAGTGTCCAGGAGTGCAGTATCCCAGAGCGCAGTGTCCCAGAGCGCAGTGTCCCAAAACAAAGTGTCCCAGAGTGCAGTATCCGCAAACGCAGTGTCCCAGAGCACAGTTTCCCAGAGCGCAGAGTCCGCAAATGCAGTGTCCCAGAGCACAGTATCCCAGGGCGCAGTGTCCCAGAGCACAGTGTCCGCAAACACAGTGTCCCAGAGCGCAGTGTCACAGAACGCAGTGTCACAGAGCACAGTGTCCCAGAGCGCAGTGCCCCCAAATGCAGTGTCCTCAAACGCAGTGTCAGCAAATGCAGTGATCCAGAGCGCAGTGTCCCAGGGCGCAGTGTCCGCAAACACAGTGTCCGCAAACACAGTGTCCGCAAACACAGTGTCCGCAAACACAGTGTCCGCAAACACAGTGTCCCAGAGCGCAGTGTCCCAGAGCACAGTGTCACAGGGCACAGTGTCCCAGAGTGCAGTGTCCACAAACGCAGTGTCTGCAAACACAGTGTCCCAGAGCGCAGTGTCACGGAGTGCAGTGTCACAGAGCGCAGTGCCCCAGGGCGCAGTATCCCCAAACGCAGAGTCCCAGAGCACAGTATCCCAGAGCGCAGTGTCCCAGAGCACAGTGCCCCAAACGCAGTGTTCCCAAGTGCAGTGTCCCCAAACGCAGTGCCCCAGAGTGCAGTATCCCCAAACGCAGTGTCTGCAAACACAGTGTCCCAGAGCGCAGTGTCACGGAGTGCAGTGTCACAGAGCGCAGTGCCCCAGGGCGCAGTATCCCCAAACGAAGAGTCCCAGAGCACAGTATCCCAGAGCGCAGTGTCCCAGAGCACAGTGCCCCAAACGCAGTGTTCCCAAGTGCAGTGTCCCCAAACGCAGTGCCCCAGAGTGCAGTATCCCCAAACGCAGAGTCCCAGAGCACAGTATCCCAGAGCGCAGTGTCCCAGAGCACCGTGCCACAAACGCAGTGTCCCAGAGCGCAGAGTCCCAGAGCACAGTGTCCCAGAGTGCAGTGTCCCAGAGCAGTGTCCCCAAACGCAGTGTCCCAGAGCGCAGTCTCCCCAAACACAGTGTCCCCGAGCGCAGTGTACCCGAGCACAGTGTCCCCGAGCGCAGTTTCCCAGAGCGCAGTATCGCAGAGCGCAGTGTCGCAGAGCGCAGTGTCCCCAAATGCAGTGTCCCCAAGCACAGTGTCCCTGAGCGCAGTGTCACAGAGCGCAGTGTCCCCAAGCGCAGTGTCACAGAGCGCAGTATCGCAGAGCGCAGTGTCGCAGAGCGCAGTGTCCCCAAATGCAGTGTCCCCAAGCACAGTGTCCCTGAGCGCAGTGTCACAGAGCGCAGTGTCCCCAAATGCAGTGTCCCCTCGCACAGTGTCCCCAAATGCAGTGACCCACAGTGCAGTATCCCCAAATGCAGTGTCCCAGAGCGCAGTGTCCCAGAGCGCAGTGTCTCAGAGCACAGGGTCCCAGAGCGCAGAGTCCCAGAGCGCAGTGTCCCCGAGCGCAGGGTCCCCAAACGCAGTGTTCCCGAGCACAGTGTCCCAGAGCACAGTCCCAAAATGCAGTGTCCCAGCGCGCAGTGTCCCAGAGCACAGTGCCCCAAACGCAGTGCCCCAGAGTGTTGTGTCCCAGAACACAGTGTCACAGAGTGCAGTGACCCCAAATGCAGTGTCCCAGAGCTCAGTGTCCCAAAGCACAGTGTCCGAGAGCGCAGTGTCCCAGAGCGCAGTGTCCCCAAGCGCAGTCCAGAGTGCAGTGTCCCAGAGTGAAGTGTCCCAGACCGCAGTGTCCCAGAGCGCAGTATCCCAGAGTGCAGTATCCCAGAGCGCAGTGTACCAGAGCGCAGTGTCCCAGAGTGCAGTGTCCCAGAGCGCAGTTTACCAGAGCGCAGTGCCCCAGCACGCAGTGTCCCAGAACGCAGTGTCCCAGAGCGCAGTTTACCAGATCGCAGTGCCCCAGCATGCAGTTTCCCAAAGCGCAGTGTCCCAGAGCGCAGTGTCCCAGAGTGCAGTGTCCCCAAGCGCAGTGTCCCAGAGTGCAGTGTCCCAGAGCGCAGTGTCCCAGAGTGCAGTGTCCCAGAGCGCAGTGCCCCAGAGCGCAGTGTCCCAGAGAGCAGTGCCCTAGAGCACAGTGTCCCAGAGCGCAGTGTCCCAGAGCGCAGTGTCCCAAAGCACAGTGTCCGAGAGCGCAGTGTCCCAGAGCGCAGTGTCCCCAAGCGCAGTGTCCCAGAGTGCAGTGTCCCAGAGTGCAGTGTCCCAGAGCGCAGTGTCCCAGAGCGCAGTATCCCAGAGTGCAGTGTCCCCAAGCGCAGTGTCCCAGAGTGCAGTGTCCCAGAGCGCAGTGTCCCAGAGTGCAGTGTCCCAGAGCGCAGTGCCCCAGAGCGCAGTGTCCCAGCACGCAGTGTCCCAGAACGCAGTGTCCCAGAGCGCAGTTTACCAGATCGCAGTGCCCCAGCATGCAGTTTCCCAAAGCGCAGTGTCCCAGAGCGCAGTGTCCCAGAGTGCAGTGTCCCCAAGCGCAGTGTCCCAGAGTGCAGTGTCCCAGAGCGCAGTGTCCCAGAGTGCAGTGTCCCAGAGCGCAGTGCCCCAGAGCGCAGTGTCCCAGAGAGCAGTGCCCTAGAGCACAGTGTCCCAGAGCGCAGTGTCCCAGAGCGCAGTGTCCCAGAGCGCAGTGCCCCAGAGCGCAGTGTCCCAGAGAGCAGTGCCCTAGAGCACAGTGTCCCAGAGCGCAGTGTCCCAAAGCACAGTGTCCGAGAGCGCAGTGTCCCAGAGCGCAGTGTCCCCAAGCGCAGTGTCCCAGAGTGCAGTGTCCCAGAGTGCAGTGTCCCAGAGCGCAGTGTCCCAGAGCGCAGTATCCCAGAGTGCAGTGTCCCCAAGCGCAGTGTCCCAGAGTGCAGTGTCCCAGAGCGCAGTGTCCCAGAGTGCAGTGTCCCAGAGCGCAGTGCCCCAGAGCGCAGTGTCCCAGCACGCAGTGTCCCAGAACGCAGTGTCCCAGAGCGCAGTTTACCAGATCGCAGTGCCCCAGCATGCAGTTTCCCAAAGCGCAGTGTCCCAGAGCGCAGTGTCCCAGAGTGCAGTGTCCCCAAGCGCAGTGTCCCAGAGTGCAGTGTCCCAGAGCGCAGTGTCCCAGAGTGCAGTGTCCCAGAGCGCAGTGCCCCAGAGCGCAGTGTCCCAGAGAGCAGTGCCCTAGAGCACAGTGTCCCAGAGCGCAGTGTCCCAGAGTGCAGTGTCCCAGAGCGCAGTGCCCCAGAGCGCAGTGTCCCAGAGAGCAGTGCCCTAGAGCACAGTGTCCCAGAGCGCAGTGTCCCAGAGCGCAGTGTCCCAAAGCACAGTGTCCGAGAGCGCAGTGTCCCAGAGCGCAGTGTCCCCAAGCGCAGTGTCCCAGAGTGCAGTGTCCCAGAGTGCAGTGTCCCAGAGCGCAGTGTCCCAGAGCGCAGTATCCCAGAGTGCAGTATCCCAGAGCGCTGTGTACCAGAGCGCAGTGTACCAGAGCGCAGTGTCCCAGAGTACAGTGTCCCAGAGCGCAGTTTACCAGAGCGCAGTGCCCCAGCACGCAGTGTCCCAGAACGCAGTGTCCCAGAGCGCAGTTTACCAGATCGCAGTGCCCCAGCATGCAGTTTCCCAAACGCAGTGTCCCAGAGCGCAGTTTCTCAGAGCGCAGTGTCCCCAAGCGCAGTGTCCCAGAGTGCAGTGTCCCAGAGCGCAGTGTCCCAGAGCGCAGTGTCCCAGAGCGCAGTGTCCCAGAGCGCAGTGTCCCAGAGAGCAGTGCCCTAGAGCGCAGTGTCCCAGAGCGCAGTGTCCCAGAGCGCAGTGTCCCAGAGCGCAGTGTCCCAGAGCGCAGTTTCCCAGAGCGCAGTTTCCCAGAGCGCAGTTTCCCAGAGCGCAGTGCCCCAGAGTGCAGTGTCCCAGAGTGAAGTGTCCCAGAGCGCAGTGTCCCAGAGCGCAGTATCCCAGAGTGCAGTATCCCAGAGCGCAGTGTACCAGAGCGCAGTGTCCCAGAGTGCAGTGCCCCAGAGCGCAGTTTACCAGAGCGCAGTGCCCCAGCACGCAGTGTCCCAGAACGCAGTGTCCCAGAGCGCAGTTTACCAGATCGCAGTGCCCCAGCATGCAGTTTCCCAAAGCGCAGTGTCCCAGAGCGCAGTGTCCCAGAGTGCAGTGTCCCCAAGCGCAGTGTCCCAGAGTGCAGTGTCCCAGAGCGCAGTGACCCAGAGTGCAGTGTCCCAGAGCGCAGTGTACCAGAGCGCAGTGTCCCAGAGAGCAGTGCCCTAGAGCGCAGTGTCCCAGAGCGCAGTGTCCCAGAGCGCAGTGTCCCAAAGCACAGTGTCCGAGAGCGTAGTGTCCCAGAGCGCAGTGTCCCCAAGCGCAGTGTCCCAGAGTGCAGTGTCCCAGAGTGCAGTGTCCCAGAGCGCAGTGTCCCAGAGCGCAGTATCCCAGAGTGCAGTATCCCAGAGCGCTGTGTACCAGAGCGCAGTGTACCAGAGCGCAGTGTCCCAGAGTACAGTGTCCCAGAGCGCAGTTTACCAGAGCGCAGTGCCCCAGCACGCAGTGTCCCAGAACGCAGTGTCCCAGAGCGCAGTTTACCAGATCGCAGTGCCCCAGCATGCAGTTTCCCAAACGCAGTGTCCCAGAGCGCAGTTTCTCAGAGCGCAGTGTCCCAGAGCACAGTGTCCCAAAGCACAGTGTCCCAGAGCACAGTGTCCCAGAGCGCAGTGTCCCAGAGCGCAGTGTCCCCAAGCGCAGTGTCCCAGAGTGCAGTGTCCCAGAGCGCAGTGTCCCAGAGCGCAGTGTACCAGAGCGCAGTGTCCCAGAGAGCAGTGCCCTAGAGCGCAGTGTCCCAGAGCGCAGTGTCCCAGAGCGCAGTGTCCCAGAGTGCAGTGTCCCAGAGCGCAGTTTCCCAGAGCGCAGTTTCCCAGAGCGCAGTGCCCCAAATGCAGTGTCCCAGAGTGCAGTGTCCCAGAGCGCAGTGTCCCAGAGCGCAGTGTCCCAGAGTGCAGTATCCCAGAGCGCTGTGTACCAGAGCGCAGTGTGCCAGAGTGCAGTGTCCCAGAGCGCAGTTTACCAGAGCGCAGTGCCCCAGCACGCAGTGTCCCAGAACGCAGTGTCCCAGAGCGCAGTTTACCAGAACGCAGTGTCCCAGAGCGCAGTGTCCCAGAGCGCAGTTTACCAGAGCGCAGTTTACCAGAGCGCAGTGCCCCAGAGCGCAGTGTCCCAGAACGCAGTGTCCCAGAACGCAGTGTCCCAGAGCGCAGTGTCCCAGAGCGCAGTTTACCAGAGCGCAGTTTACCAGAGCGCAGTGCCCCAGCACGCAGTGTCCCAGAGCGCAGTGTCCCAGCACGCAGTGTCCCAGAGCGCAGTGTCCCAGAGCGCAGTGTCCCAGAGTGCAGTGTCCCAGAGCGCAGTGTCCCAGAATGCAGTGTCCCAGAGTGCAGTGTCCCAGATTGCAGTTTACCAGAGCGCAGTGCCCCAGAGTGCAGTATCCCCAAACGCAGAGTCCCAGAGCACAGTATCCCAGAGCGCAGTGTCCCAGTACGCAGTGTCCCAGAACGCAGTGTCCCAGAGCGCAATTTACCGGAGCTTTCTATAGATATGTCAGGAATAAACAAATGTCTAGGGTAAGAGTAGAGCCAGTCAAGGACAGTAGTGGGAAGTTGTGCTTGGAGTCTGAGGAGATAGGAAAGGTGCTAAATGAATATTTTTCATCAGTATTCACAGGAAAAAGACAATGTTGTCGAGGAGAATACTGAGATACAGGCGACTAGACTAGAAGGGCTTGAGATTCATAAGGAGGATGTGTTAGCAATTCTGGAAAGTGTGAAAATAGATAAGTCCTCTGGGCCGGATGGGATTTATCCTAGGATTCTCTGGGAAGCTAGGGAGGAGATTGCTGAGCCTTTGGCTTTGATCTTTATGTCATCATTGTCTACAGGAATAATGCCAGAAGACTGGAGGATAGCAAATGTTGTCCCCTTGTTCAAGAAGGGGAGTAGAGACAACCCAGGTAACTATAGACCAGTGAGCCTTACTTCTGTCGTGGGCAAAATCTTGGAAAGGTTTATAAGAGATAGGATGTATAATCACCTGGAAAGGAATATTTTGATTAGAGATAGTCGACAGGGTTTTGTGAAGGGTAGGTCGTGCCTCACAAACCTTATTGAGTTCTTTGAGAAGGTGGCCAAACAGGTGGATGAGGGTAAAACAGTTGATTTGGTGTATATGGATTTCAGTAAAGCATTTGATAAGGTTCCCCAAGGTAGGCTACTGCAGAAAATGCGGAGGCATGGGATTCAGGGTGATTTAGCAGTTTGGATCAGAAATTGGCTAGCTGGAAGAAGACAAAGGCTGGTGGTTGGTGGGAAATATTCAGACTGGAGTCCAGTTACTAGTGGTGTCCCACAAGGTTCTGTTTTGGGGCCACTGCTGTTTGTCATTTTTATAAATGACCTGGAGGAGGGCGTAGAAGGATGAGTGAGTAAATTTGCAGATGACACTAAAGTCAGTGGAGTTGTGGACAGTGCGGAAGGATGTTACAAGTTACAGAGAGACATAGATAAGCTGCAGCGCTGGGCTGAGAGGTGGCAAATGGAGTTTAATGCAGAAAAGTGTGAGGTGATTCATTTTGGAAGGAATAACAGGAATACAGAGTACTGGGCTAATGGTAAGATTCTTGGCAGTGTGGATGAGCAGAGAGATCTCGGTGTCCATGTACATAGATCCCTGAAAGTTGCCACCCAGGTTGAGAGGGTTGTTAAGAAGGCGTACAGTGTGTTAGCATTTATTGGTAGAGGGATTGAGTTTCGGAGCCATGAGGTCATGTTGCAGCTGTACAAAACTCTGGTGCGGACGCATTTGGAGTATTGCGTGCAATTCTGGTCGCTGTATTATACGAAGGATGTGGAAACATTGGAAAGGGTGCAGAGGAGATTTACCAGAATGTTGCCTGGTATGGAGGGAAGATCTTATGAGGAAAGGCTGAGGGACTTGAGGCTGTTTTCGTTAGAGAGAAGGCTAAGAGGTGACTTAATTGAGGCATACAAGATGATCAGAGGATTAGATAGGGTGGACAGTGAGAGCCTTTTTCCTCGGATGGTGATGTCTAGCACGAGGGGACATAGCTATAAATTGAGGGGAGATAGATATAAGACAGATGTCAGAGGTAGGTTCTTTACTCAGTAGTAAGGGTGTGGAATGCCCTGCCTGCAACAGTAGTGGACTCGCCAACACTAAGGGCATTTAAATGGTCATTGGATCGACATATGGACGATAAGGGAATAGTGTAGATGGGCTTTAGAGTGGTTTCACAGGTCGGCGCAACATCGAGGGCCGAAGGGCCTGTACTGCGCTGTAATGTTCTATGTTCTAGAATACTTTTTAAGATTTGTCTTCCTTTGTCCAGTCCCTCAGCTGCCCGCTGACTGTGTCTGAGAGGCAATCAGATCTTCCCAGACCACAACCCAGCCAGCATTTGGGAGCAGTGTGGGTGGCCTCCCCCCCTGCCCCCACCCCCCCCCCACCCCAATCCCCCACTGCACCCCACCCCGCACCCCCAGCTCACCCCCAACCTCACCCCAATCCCCCGTCCCCACCCCCTCCCCAATCCCCCACCCCACCTCCCACCCTCACCCATTCCCACCCCCCACCCTCACCTCAATCCCCCTCCCCCACACGAATCCCCCATCCCCACCCCCACCCCCACCCCACACCAATCCCTCGCCCCCACCCCCACCCCCCCACCTCACCCTCCACCCAGATCCCACCCCCACCCTCACCCCACCCCCACCCCACCCCAATCCACCGCCCCCAATCCCCCATCGCACCCCACCCCGCACCCCCAGCTCACCCTCCAACCTCACCCCAATCCCCCGTCCCCACCCTCACCTCAATCCCCCGCCCCCACACGAATCCCCCATCCCCACCCCCACCCCCACCCCACACCAATCCCTTGCGCCCACCCCTACCCCCATCCCCAGCCCAGCACCAATCCCCCACCCCCACACCAATCCCTTGCCCCCACCCCCACACCAAACCCCACCCCAATACCAGCCCCCACCCCCACCCCTACCCCCACCCCCACCCCTACCCCAATCCCCCACCCCAACCCAACCAACCTTCATAGGGAAATGCTGAAAATCAAAACTTACATCTCAGGAAGGAAGGGGGTGGGCATCTCCATCAGAAACCCCCTTCTGAAGTAGCCCCCCCCTCCCACATCCACACCCCTTCCGCGCCCCCCTCAGTCTATCCTTCCCGCCCTCGGCCCCGTGAACTGACCGTGACCCGGTCTCAGTTCCCACAGTTCCTGTTCTATCCACCGCAGTGCTGAAGGGACTGGGAGCTGATTGGCCGGCGGGCTGCTCTGTAAGGCAGGGAATCCCCCCCCCCACCCCGGTGCGGGGTGGAGGTCCCACCTGCAGCGACTTAGCGCTCATTAAGGGTGAAATGCCTACGGGGGCACTCGGCCCCGTTGGACGGCCTGTTCCCCACTGGCTCTTTAGATGACGAGAAGCGAGACCCCACCATCCACAAAATTCAGTCCTCTGGACAATTTCAGGCAATTGAAGCATAACTGACCTCATCACCCACGGCCATCACACTGGGCTGCTGCATCAACAACTGACCGGCCTGTCCAGCAATCGGCTCCTTCACCACGATCAGGGCAGTCAGAGTGGCCATGTAGTTACTGCTCACTGCTTTACTCAGCACCGGTTGTGAAGCCATCTACAGAAACAACAACAACTTATATTTATGTAGAGCCTTTAACGTAGTACAGGGGCCCAAGCTTCACAGAGGCCGTCAACAAAATTTGACACTGAACCACAAAAGGAGTTTTCTTTGTGGGTGTTAGAGGCGAGGCCAGTATTCACTGCAGGGTCAGCTGACCAAACGCTTGGCCAAAGAGACCAGTTTAAGGAGCATCTTAGAGGAGAGTGAGGGGAGAGGTGGAGAAGTTTAGGGGGGGGGGGAATTCCAGAGCTTAGGGCAGCTGAAGGCACGGCCGCCAATGCTGGAGTGATGGGTATTAGTGGATTCCCAAGGGGGTGGGATAGGAGTGAGCAGAGATCACGGAAGGTTGGGGGGTTGGAGGAGATCACAGAGATCGGAAGGGATGAGGTCATTTGAAAACAAGGAGGAAAGTTTTAAAATCAGAATGTTGCTGAACCGTTGTAGGTCACCGAGCGCAGGGGAGAGGGGTGAAGGGGACTGAATGAGTTCAGACACGAGCAGCAGCGTTTTGGATCACCTCACGGTTACGGAGGGTAGAAAGTGGAAGAGCAGCCAGGAATATTCTGGAATAGTCGTGTCCATGGCAATAAAGCATGAATGAGAATTTTCGTCGTGAGCTGAGAGACACAGGACGGAACGTTAGAGTTTACCAAGAAAACTAATCAATTGATCACAGTTGTAGCTATTGTCAGGATAGGGAGATATTAGGAACTTGGGTCCCGAAATGGGGTCCAGGATTTGAAGGCAATTTTGGGATTAAGCAGACTGAGGGAAAAGACTGCTATCTGCAGAGTCAGAGGGATACGTTCACTGGTGGAGTTACCATGTCCCATTCAGACTTAACCTCGTTAGTGGGAATACACAGGATGTCCTGGTATGATCCATCCAGCCAGGATGATCCATTCAAGAACCATTGTCATTTGGGACAACCTTGTTTGACCAGCCATCAGCCCATCACATAGAGGGGCATGGACAGTGGATAGTCAGAAGCTTTTTCCCAGGGGGGGAAAAGTCAATTACTACAGGACATAGGTTTAAGGTGCGAGGGAAGTGTTTTTATACAAAGGGTAGTGGGTGCCTGGAACTCGCTGTTGGAGGAGGTGGTTGAAGTAGGGACGATAGTGACGTTTAAGGGGCGTCTTGACGAATGCATGAATAGGATAGCACAATTGCTTCACAGCTCCAGGGTCCCAGATTCGATTCCTAGCTTGGGTCACTGACTGTGCGGAGTCTGCACGTTCTCCCCGTGTCTGCATGGGTTTCCTCCGGGTGCTCCGGTTTCCTCCCACAGTCCAAAGATGTGCAGGTTAGGTGGATTAGCCATGATAAATTGCCCTTAGTGTCCAAAATTGCCCTTAGTGCTGGGTGGGGTTACTGGGTTATGGGGATAGGGTGGAGGTGTTGACCTTGGGTAGGGTGCTCTTTCCAAGAGCTGGTGCAGACTCGATGGGCCGAATGGCCTCCTTCTGCACTGTAAATTCTATGATAAGGATGGGACACAGGCATACGGACCCTGGAAGTGTAGAAGGTTTTAGTTTAGGCAGCATGATCAGCGCAGGCTTGTTCTTTGCAGTTATATCTGTTACAAAGGCTCATTTTACCCGTGAGATTTGGAGAAGGCTTGTTTACCATTTGAGAAATTCAAGCAATTGTTTGAAAAACAGCCAGAACGTTTCAGAATGCCCGCGATATCTGAGAATCACATCCACCTAAACGTCTCCACAACTGCTTTGAGATCTCGGTGGACTAACCTGGTAGATCGAGTTTGTGATGTGAGTGGGCGGAGCCTTCTCTTTAGTCATATTGTTGCTATGAAACCGACTGCACACATTGGTCACCCGTGTCCTGATGAGTCAGTGATTAATTTCCAAAACAGAACCCACCCTTGAGCATTCATCCCCATCCAACAGGCCAAAGTTACCCCCATCCCAACAAATCCCCTGGAAAATACATTTTTTATCAAAATAAAAGAAACCTAACTTTCCTTTTTTCTCTTTGAGTAAACATATAAAAAGCACCAATGACAGGAGAGACGGGGCTGTAATCAAACCTCCCACAGGCCTGGCTAAACCAAATCTTCCCAACATCGCTCCCCCAACATGAAGGGTGGACTTTCTCCTAATTGCTAATTTTGCTGAGCTCATAGACATGAATTTTGGGTCGGAACCACACCTACTTTATCACTAAAGTTTGCAAAGGATAGAACATCAAATTCTTACACTTAGGGATCAGACTTGGAAACTATCATGATTCGAGCCAAAGCTCTTTATTTCCAGATACTGGAAGACACAGGGGATCATTCTAATCCAGAGGGAGGCGGGGTTAATGGGCAGGTAGTCCCACCCCCTCGATTTAACACTGAGAAGGCTAGTCCCTCTGAATCAAGCAAGTGCTACCTTTCCCCACTCAGAACCCAGAGTTGCTGATACACATCCTCACATCTTCAGCCACCAGATCTGGCAATTGTCCTTCATTCTCTTCTTGACAAAAGCAAACACCAACTCCAATAACTGGGATGACTGCTCCTTTCCCGTCAGAATATCGAGTTAGTCTTTGAGGCTGATGATGAAGGCGATTGGAATAATAATTAAATGTGAATGTTGCTCTGCTAAATGTCTGGAAGGAATGAAGGTCATTGACCTGAAACATTAATTCTCGTTTTCCTTGTCCACAAATGCGGCCTGAATGTTTCATACAAACTAGGATTAGGCCACTCGGCCCCTCGAGTCTGCGCCGCCATTCAATAAGGTCACAGCTGATCTGATTGTAACCTCGACCCCACATTCCTGCCCACCCCCCGATAATCTTTCACCCCCTCGTTAATCAAGAATCAATCCAGCTCTGCCTTAGAAATATTCAAATATTCTGCTTCCACCGCCTTTGAGTAAAATAATTCTAGAGACTCACAACCTTCAGAAACAATTCTCCTCACCTCTGCCTTAATGACCCCTTATTTTTAAACAGTGACCCCGAGTTCCGGATTCTCCCACAAGAGGAAACATCCTCTCCACGTCCACCCTGTCAACAGCCCTCAGGATCGTCAAGGTTTCAATCAAGTTGCCTCTTACTCTTTGAAACTCAAGCGGACTCAAGTGGTACAAGCCTAGCCTGTCCAACCTTTCCTCAGAAGACAACCCACCCATTCCTGGTATTAACATAGAACATAGAACATAGAACAATACAGCGCAGTACAGGCCCTTCGGCCCACGATGTTGCACCGAAACAAAAGCCATCCAACCTACACTATGCCATTATCATCCATATGTTTATCCAATAAACTTTTAAATGCCCTCAATGTTGGCGAGTTCACCACTGTAGCAGGTAGGGCATTCCACGGCCTCACTACTCTTTGCGTAAAGAACCTACCTCTGACCTCTGTCCTATATCTATTACCCCTCAGTTTAAAGTTATGTCCCCTCGTGCCAGCCATATCCATCCGCGGGAGAAGGCTCTCACTGTCCACCCTATCCAACCCCCTGATCATTTTGTATGCCTCTATTAAGTCTCCTCTTAACCTTCTTCTCTCCAACGAAAACAACCTCAAGTCCATCAGCCTTTCCTCATAAGATTTTCCCTCCATACCAGGCAACATCCTGGTAAATCTCCTCTGCACCCGCTCCAAAGCCTCCACGTCCTTCCTATAATGCGGTGACCAGAACTGTACGCAATACTCCAAATGCGGCTGGACCAGAGTTCTGTACAGCTGCAACATGACCTCCCAACTCCGGAACTCAATCCCTCTACCAATAAAGGCCAACACTCCATAGGCCTTCTTCACAACCCTATCAACCTGGGTGGCAATTTTCAGGGATCTATGTACATGGACACCTAGATCCCGCTGCTCATCCACACTTTCAAGAACTTTACCATTAGCCAAATATTCCGCATTCCTGTTATTCCTTCCAAAGTGAATCACCTCACACTTCTCTACATTAAACTCCATTTGCCACCTCTCGGCCCAGCTCTGCAGCTTATCTATATCCCTCTGTAATCTGCTACATCCTTCCACACTATCGACAACACCACCGACTTTAGTATCGTCTGCAAATTTACTCACCCACCCTTCTGCGCCTTCCTCTAGGTCATTGATAAAAATGACACACAGCAACGGCCCCAGAACAGATCCTTGTGGTACTCCACTTGTGACTGTACTCCATTCTGAACATTTCCCATCAACCACCACCCTCTGTCTTCTTTCAGCTAGCCAATTTCTGATCCACATCTCTAAATCACCCTCAATCCCCAGCCTCCGTATTTTTTGCAATAGCCTACCGTGGGGAACCTTATCAAACGCTTTGCTGAAATCCATATACACCACATCAACTGCTCTACCCTCGTCTACCTGTTCAGTCACCTTCTCAAAGAACTCAATAAGGTTTGTGAGGCATGACCTACCCTTCACAAAGCCATGCTGACTATCCCTGATCATATTATTCCTATCTAGATGATTATAAATCTTGTCTCTTATAATCCCCTCCAAGACTTTACCCACTACAGACGTGAGGCTCACCGGCCTATAGTTGCCGGGGTTGTCTCTGCTCCCCTTTTTGAACAAAGGGACCACATTTGCTGTCCTCCAGTCCTCTGGCACTATTCCTGTAGCCAATGATGACATAAAAATCAAAGCCAAAGGTCCAGCAATCTCTTCCCTGGCCTCCCATAGAATCCTAGGATAAATCCCATCAGGTCCCGGGGACTTATCTATTTTCAGCCTGTCCAGAATTGCCAACACCTCTTCCCTACGTACCTCAATGCCATCTATTCTATTAGCCTGGGGCTCAGCATTCTCCTCCACAACATTATCTTTTTCCTGAGTGAATACTGACGAAAAATATTCATTTAGTATCTCGCCTATCTCTTCAGACTCCACACACAATTTCCCATCCCTGTCCTTGACTGGTCCTACTCTTTCCCTAGTCATTCGCTTATTCCTGACATACCTATAGAAAGCTTTTGGGTTTTCCTTGATCCTTCCTGCCAAATACTTCTCATGACCCCTCCTTGCTCGTCTTAGCTCTCTCTTTAGATCCTTCCTCGCTACCTTGTAACTATCCATCGCCCCAACCGAAACTTCACACTTCATCTTCACATAGGCCTCCTTCTTCCTCTTAACAAGAGATTCCACTTCCTTGGTAAACCACGGTTCCCTCGCTCGACGCCTTCCTCCCTGTCTGACCGGTACATACTTATCAAGAACACGCAGTAGCTGGTCCTTGAACAAGCCCCACTTATCCAGTGTGCCCAACACTTGCAGCCTACTTCTCCACCTTATCCCCCCCAAGTCACGTCTAATGGCATCATAATTGCCCTTCCCCCAGCTATAACTCTTGCCCTGCGGTGTATACTTATCCCTTTCCATCATTAACGTAAACGTCACCGAATTGTGGTCACTGTCCCCAAAGTGCTCTCCTACCTCCAAATCCAACACCTGGCCTGGTTCATTACCCAAAACCAAATCCAACGTGGCCTCGCCTCTTGTTGGCCTGTCAACATATTGTTTCAGGAAACCCTCCTGCACACACTGTACAAAAAACGACCCATCTATTGTACTCGAACTATATCTTTTCCAGTCAATATTTGGAAAGTTAAAATCTCCCATAATAACTACCCTGTTACTTTCGCTCATATCCAGAATCATCTTCGCCATCCTTTCCTCTACATCCCTAGAACTATTAGGAGGCCTATAAAAAACTCCCAACAGGGTGACCTCTCCTTTCCTGTTTCTAACTTCAGCCCATACTACCTCGGCAGAAGAGTCCCCATCTAGCATCCTCTCCGCCACCGTAATACTGCTCTTGACTAGCAGCGCCACACCTCCCCCTCTTTTGCCTCCTTCTCTGAGCTTACTAAAACACCTAAACCCCGGAACCTGCAACATCCATTCCTGTCCCTGCTCTATCCATGTCTCCGAAATGGCCACAACATCGAAGTCCCAGGTACCAACCCACGCTGCCAGTTCCCCTACCTTGTTTCGTATACTCCTGGCATTAGTCTGGTAAACCTTCTCTGAACTGCTTCCAACACATTTACATCCTTCCTTAAGTAAGGTGACCAATACTGTACACAATACTCCACATGTGGTCTCACCAATGGCCTGTGTAAATGAGTAAGAAGTCTGACAACACCAGGTTAAAGTCCAACAGATTGTTTACAATCACAAGCTTTCGGAGCACAGCTCCTCCCTCAGGTGAGTGACTCAGGCAGTGCTCCGAAAGCTAGTGATTCCAAACAAACCTGTTGGACTTTAACCAGGTGTTGTCAGACGTCTTATTGTGCCCACCCCAGTCCAACGCTGGCATCTCCACATCATGAATAAATGAAGCACAATCTCCCTACTTTTGTGATAAAGTCCGCTCACAATAAACAATAACTTTCTACTTTCCTAATTACTCGCTGCACCCACATGCCTGTTTTTATGTCAGATATCTAGCATCTGCAGGATCTTATTTTTGTTTTGTAAGGAATGGATTGATGTAAATGGCTTTTTAATCACTGATGACGCAAGAGGAAAAGGGGATAGAAGGAGATGCCAATGGCTGAGAATTGGAGGAGGAGTTTGTGTTGTATAAACAGCAGCACTGGGTATCTGGGACAAACGGCCTGTTTTTGTGCTCTCTATTCTCTGCATTTATTGTTGTTCAATCACAGTCCCCCCTCCACCTGGTTTGTACTGGGGAGGGTATAGTGCTGAATGGGATGAAATACAGACATAAGACAGTACCTGGGCCCACTCGGCGTCACCTGGAGGTGGGACTGGGCTGGTGATATCCAGGGCGGAGACAGCGAAGCCCAGGGAAACACTGAGGTTCCCAGTCAGCATGGCCTCGCCAAGATTGCTGGCAAATCCTTTCAGATCGGAGAACTGCAGCTTGCCTGGACAATGTGAGAATAACAGAAATCCTTTATCAATGGACCAACATCTTCCTAAATCACTAACATTCAGCAAGGTTGGCTCAGAACTTTATAACTGGGTTCCAGTGAACCATTATTTACTCAGTCGCCTACCCCATCACCACGAGGCACAGGTGGAGAGAGGGGAGGGGAAAATATCATCTTCCAAACAGCTCCCCTAATTTCAGTGAAAGATCAGCTAAACCTGTGTTGAAATGGTTAAATAGACTTGTTCATACCAAGGGGAGTGCAGATCTGGAGCTCACTCCCTCAAAAGAGAGCGAATTCTGGGAGGTACAATTGAAAGTTGACTGAGATGGTAGATTATAGTTGGGTACAAGGAAGGAAGGTGGAAAAATGGATACAAATCAGATTGAATGGTGTAACGGCGGACAGGGGATCAATGGTCCCTGCTTTTTCAGATTTTCCAGGTTCCTTGTTGAGGCTATGGTGCAATATCGGGAATACACCTGGAGACTTTGCTGGAGGATGAGTTGATTCCATATCCTAATCGAGTGGTTGTCCTGGGGGGAATCCAGAACAAGGGGGAATAGCCTTATAATCGGAGCCAGGCTGTTCCGGGTGATATCAGGAAGCTTTTCCTCACACAGAGCGGGAATGAAAAACTGGAATTCTTCCAGTCCCACAAAAAGCTGTGGATACTGAAAATGTCTTGGGATTTTTCTAAACAGAGATTGCTAGATTTTAATTGGTTAAGAATATCAAAGGGATATGAAGACACGGTGAATAAATCACAGAATCTGTTCACATCTTTTAATGGTCTCATCTCTTGTCTGACTGTTTAAAAAATATCAGGGCTCTTTTCGTTGGAATAGAGAAATTTAAAAGACAGTCACAGCCACAAACATTCACTCCCTCCACCACCGACGCACAGTAGCAGCCGTGTGTACCATCTACAAGATGCACTACAGTAACTCACCAAGGTTCCTTAGGCAGCACCTTCCAAACCCACGACCACTCCCACCTAGAAGGACAAGAGCAGCAGATACCTGGGAACCCCACCACCTGGAGGTTCCCCTCCAACTCACTCACCACCCTGACTGGGAAATATATCGGCTGTTCCTTCACTGTCACTGGGGCAAAATCCTGGAACTCCCTCCCTAACAGCACAGTGGGTGTACCTACACCACATGCATTGCAGGGGGTTCAAAGGGCAATTAGGGATGGGCAATAAATGCTTCCCCAACCAGCGACTCCTACATCCTGTAAATGGATTTTAAAAAAATTGACAGAGCTCTTGTAAAATATGAAGGGTTGGAACAAGGTAGAAAGAAACCAATTGCTTCCAGTGATCAAGGGGATTTAGAATGAGGAGAAATAGATATGAAGATTAAATGATAAAGAAATGAGATTTGAAAGCCATAGGAACATTTATTACAGAGGGTTTGACTGAGTGGAACCTGTACTGGATTATGTGAAAGAACCAGGTAAAAATATATTTGAAAGGTGACCGAAGGAAAGGGGATAAAGGAGTATGGGAACACAGTGGGAACACAAGATTCGGGTTCCATGCTTTTATGAAGAATACGACCAGCTTCGACCGAATGGGCTTTTTCCTGTTCGAACAATGTACCTGCTGTAGCGGGAATTCATTAACATTTAAAGGCAATAGTTAAATATCTTGTAAAATATTTGATCGCAGCATACGAGCATTTATTGTCCATCATTAATTGCCCTCAAAAAGGTGGTGGTGGGCCGCTTTCCTGAACCACTATCCATGTGGTGGGGCCGGACAGGGAAATTCCAATGATTCAGTCATCATTGTGTCATTTCAGATGATGATCCATCATCCCCTTATTGTGGGACTGGAGCACTGGCTTGTGAAGGGCAGGTTTCCTTCCCTGAAGAGCATTAGTGACCCAGTTGAGTTTTGATGACGATACTATAGTTTGCTGTGGTTACTTTCCCAGTGCTGGCCCAGATTTCTTCAATTCAATTTCATACCAAGCTCTGCTGGGCTTTGAACTCTCAACGTTTGGGATGCTCGTACTGGCGTTCAACCTGGACACTAACATATTAGCTGAAACCTCATTCTCTAGAATTACACATACTTCTATCCTGATGTTGAGCTGCAGATGTTCAAAGCCCCCGTTTACCTTCAGTAGAGGTGGAGTTGGTCGAGTTATTTCTGCTGGAGGACAATTGCTCCATTGGAGGTTCTCCAATTTCTACTTCGACAGTAATCCCTGTAGCACGCTTCCTGCGATGTCCTGTCTCCCGCACAATATTAGTTACACGGATTTTATTCGGAGGCACATTTAGGAACAGGGCGAGATTCTGCACTAAATTGGGACCGTAGAATTCATCCACTGTCATCGCGGGTAGATTAAAGGAGATGTGGAGGACGGGAGATGTGTGGATCTCAATTGGAGTCGATCCTCTCACGAGAACATTAAGCATCTGGTATGTTCTGTCAAAGTAATTTGCTCCAGTGACAGGGGAGTCCAACTTGGGAATGAATTCTCCTGTGAAGATAGAATAAAATGCATCAAGGAAAACAACCAGGTTTTATATGAATATGGGCCGGTCAATGAGGTTCCCATTGTGGGGCAGCCCCACGCCGCCGGGAAAACCCTGGGCGCCGGCGTAACGGAGAATCCCGCCGGCGGAGAATCTCGGCCATGGTTTCTTGGTCATATCACACTTGGAGCACTGTGAACAATTCTGGCCACCACGTTACCAAATGGGCAGGACATTGTAGAAGCTGCACAAAAGTTAAATAATTTCAGAACTGAGAGGTTATACCCGGCAGGAAAGACTGACGTTCCTTCCTCCAAGAAAGGGACGGCCCAAGTTATCTGACAGAGAATCTTTCAGATTATGGAAGGGTTTGATGAGACAGATGTAGAGAAAATAGGCGGGATTCTCCGATCCAGCGGGAGAGTGTTGACGGCGTTATAAATGCCCAAGCGTTTTACGCTGGCGTCAGCGGGCCGCTGGGAGCAGTGATGCTGCGCCGCACAGGGGGCTAGCACGGCACTGGAGTGCTTTACGCAGCTCCAGCCACCGATAAAGGTGCCAGCATGGGCGGCGCAAGTTCGGGCATGAGTGTGGGTTTCCTTCTCCGCGCCGACCCGACGCAACGTGGCGGAGACCTACAATGGTCTAACACAGAGGAACATAGGCCCCCCATGAGAACTAGCCCGTCCGCCGATCAGTAGGCCCCGATCGCGGGCCAGGCCACAATGGAGCCCCCCCCCCCCGGGGTCGGATCCCCCACCCCCCCCCCCACCAGGATGGGCCCCGCAGCCAGAACGGCGAGGTCCCGCCTGGTAGGACTACACGAGAACGACGCCGGCAGAACTTAGCCGAAATCGGCGGGCACTCGGCCCATCGCACGGGGAGAATTGACGGGGGGGGGGGGGGGGGGGTCGCTACTGCCACTGCAGCGACCGCACCGCCGGAGAATTGGCGGGTCGGCGTCGCAGGATTCGTGCCCCCCCGCCCCGGCAATTCTCTGATCCGGCGCGAATAAGCTGAATAAACAGAGAGAGGAATCGAGGTTATGGGGACGGGGTTAGACGAAGAAGGCGTGGGTGGAGGTTCCTGTAGGATATAAGCACTTGGGTACGGTCGATTGTTTCTGCCTGGTATGTGACAGTCCAGGACACACATTTCTTTTATTTCTCACTTGCTGAGGAGTCTGGCGGAGTTATTGTGAAATCCGGGCAATTATTTCAAAGAAACGATGTTGACGTTAGTTTACCTTCATAGGTTGGGCCTTTCAGTGTGAAGTCACTGTGATCAACATCCCATTCCACATTGGTAGGAGCGACAAAGTTATTGTTCACATACACCTCCAGGCGTTGCGATGTGGAATAATATATCGCCAAACGCACAGCCTTGTTCAAAGAAAAGGGCTGTTAGTTTCAGATTTTTTTATTTTCATATTCCTGGCAGTGTTCCAGCCAATAAACCCATCCACAGAAACACTAAGAACTAATTACATTTATATAGCACCGTCAGTTTCCAAAATGTCCCAAAGTGCTTCACAGGTGCAGTGACACCCAAAACTCAATACCAAGCGGCAGGATGACATGTGACCGGCAGGTGATCAAACTTCATTGCAGTGTTAATGTGAGCCTACTTGTGACAATAAAGATTTTAATATTATTATTACTCCCATGGGGTGAAATAGATCTTTGCTGGTTGGACCAAATGGACACTTACACAATCAGCGGCCATTTTACAAGCAGCAGATTTTCATCGCCATTGATAAAATAAAGTGGCAGTAAAACAAGCAGAGATTGGCTACCAGGCATTTCCCATTATTATTCATCAATGATTTCACCACTATCAGTACGAGGGAGTGCTGCACTGTCAGAGGGTCAGTACTGAGGGAGTGCCGCACTGTCAGAGGGTCAGTACTGAGGGAGTGCCGCACTGTCAGAGGGTCAGTACTGAAGGAGTGCCGCACTGTGAGAGTGTCAGTACTGAGGGAGTGCCGCACTGTCAGAGGGTCAGTACTGAGGGAGTGCCGCACTGTGAGAAGGTCAGTACTGAGAGTGCTGCACTGTCGGAGGGTCAGTACTGAGGGAGTGCCGCACTGTCAGAGGGTCAGTACTGAGGGAGTGCCGCACTGTCAGAGGGTCAGTACTGAAGGAGTGCCGCACTGTGAGAGTGTCAGTACTGAGGGAGTGCCGCACTGTCAGAGGGTCAGTACTGAGGGAGTGCCGCACTGTGAGAAGGTCAGTACTGAGAGTGCTGCACTGTCGGAGGGTCAGTACTGAGGGAGTGCCGCACTGTCAGAGAGTCAGTACTGAGGGAGTGCTGCACTGTCAGAGGGTCAGTACTGAGGGTGTGCCGCACTGTGAGAAGGTCAGTACTGAGAGTGCTGCACTGTCGGAGGGGCAGTACTGAGGGAGTGCCGCACTGTCGAGAGGGTCAGTACAGAGGGAGTGCCGCACTGTCAGAGGGTCAGTACTGAGGGAGTGCTGCACTGTCAGAGGGTCAGTACTGAGGGAGTGCCGAACTGTGAGAAGGTCAGTACTGAGAGTGCTGCACTGTCGGAGGGTCAGTACTGAGGGAGTGCTGCATTGTCGGAGGGTCAGTACTGAGGGAGTGCTGCACTGTCAGAGGGTCAGTACTGAGGGAGTACTGCACTGTCAGAGGGTCAGTACTGAGGGAGTGCTGCACTGTCAGAGGGTCAGTACTGAGGGAGCGCCGCACTGTCTGAGGGTCAGTACTGAGGGAGTGCTGCACTGTCAGAGGGTCAGTACTGAGGGAGCGCCGCACTGTCAGAGGGTCAGTACTGAGGGAGTGCCGCACTGTCAGAGGGTCAGTATTGAGGGAGCGCCGAACTGTCAGAGGGTCAGTACTGAGGGAGTGCCGCACTGTCAGAGTGTCCGTACTGAGGGAGTGCTGCACTGTCAGAGGGTCAGTACTGAGGGAGCGCTGCACTGTCAGAGGGTCAGTACTGAGGGAGTGCCGCACTGTCAGAGGGTCAGTACTGAGGGAGTGCTGCACTGTCAGAGGGTCAGTACTGAGGGAGTGCCGCACTGTCAGAGGATCAGTACTGAGGGAGTGCCGCACTGTCAGAGGGTCAGCACTGAGGGAGTGCCGCACTGTCAGAGGGTCAGTACTGAGGGAGTGCCGCACTGTCAGAGGGTCAGCACTGAGGGAGTGCCGCACTGTCAGAGGGTCAGTACTGAGGGAGTGCCGCACTGTCAGAGGGTCAGCACTGAGGGAGTGCCGCACTGTCAGAGGGTCAGTACTGAGGGAGTGCCGCATTGTCAGAGGATCAGTACTGAGGGAGTGCCGCACTGTCAGAGGGTCAGTACTGAGGGAGTGCCGCACTGTCAGAGGGTCAGCACTGAGGGAGTGCCGCACTGTCAGAGGGTCAGTACTGAGGGAGTGCCGCACTGTCAGAGGGTCAGCACTGAGGGAGTGCCGCACTGTCAGAGGGTCAGTACTGAGGGAGTGCCGCACTGTCAGAGGATCAGTACTGAGGGAGTGCCGCACTGTCAGAGGGTCAGTACTGAGGGAGTGCCGCACTGTCAGAGGGTCAGCACTGAGGGAGTGCTGCACTGTCAGAGGGTCAGTACTGAGGGAGTGCTGCACTATCAGAGGGTCAGTACTGAGGGAGTGCCGCACTGTCAGAGGGTCAGTACTGAGGGAGTGCTGCACTGTCAGAGGGTCAGTACTGAGGGAGTGCTGCACTGTCAGAGGTACCATCTTTCAGATGAGATGTTAAACTGAGGCCTACTTGGGTGTGTGGGTGTCACTATGTGGGGGAGGAGCAGGGCCATTCTCTTTGGTTCCTGAATGAACATCATCCCTCAATGATCATTGTAAAAACATGTTATCGCATTGCTGTTTGTGAGAACTTGCTTTACACAAACTGGCTGTGGTGTTTCGTACATTTCAACATCAGCAGCACTCCGAAAAAACCTTCATTGAATGTTGACCACTTTGAGGGCCCGGCGATCCTGACCAACGCCGTGTGGATGGACGGTGAATTCTGTGATGGGTTAACTCAGATTCACCTTCATCCTTTACAAACACTTTGCATCTTGATGTACAATAGTTATTCTCTCAGTTTTTAACCCCTCAATCACTGTTTGCAGAAATATAACAAGGTTAATTAAAAATTCAACACGAGCAAAAGTCTATTTCAGAATCCACCATTAAAGCCACAATTGTTTCCATGAATCTACCTGTATAATATTCCTGTACTATCACTGTGGTGCCTGCTCCCTTACTGATTAAGCTCTTTCTTTCTTTTTCTTTTTTTATCTAGGAGGGGATGGCAGGGAAGGTAGTGCAATGTTCCTCCTGCAGGATGTTTGAGGTGAGGGACGCCGTCAGTGTCCCTGCTGATTTCATCTGTGGGAAGTGCACCCATCTCCAGCTCCTCAGAAACCGCATTAGGGAACTGGAGCTGGAGCTGGATGAACTTCGGATCATTCGGGAGGCAGAGGTGGTCATCGATAGAAGCTTCAGGGATGTAGTTACTCCGAAGAATAAAGATAGATGGGTGACGGTGAGAGGGGCTGGGAGGAAGCAGTCAGTACAGGGATCCCCTGTGGCTGTTCCCCTTAGTAACAAGTATACCGCTTTGGATACTGTTGGGGGGGGGTGGACTTACCAGGTGTAAGCCATGGGGTACAGGTCTCTGGCACAGAGTCTGTCCCTGTTGCTTAGAAGGGCAGGGGGGAGAGGAGTAGAGCATTAGTCATTGGAGACTCCATAGTTAGGGGGATAGATAGGAGATTCTGTGGGAACGAGAGAGACTCGCGGTTGGTGTGTTGCCTCCCAGGTGCCAGGGTGCGTGATGTCTCGGATCGTGTTTTGGGGATCCTTAAGGGGGAGGGGGAGCAGCCCCAAGTCGTGGTCCACAAAGGCACCAACGACATAGGTAGCAAAAGGGATAGGGATGTAAGGCAGGAATTCAGGGAGCTAGGGTGGAAACTTAGATCTAGGACAAACAGAGTTATTATCTCTGGGTTGTTACCCGTGCCACGTGCTAGCGAGATGAGGAATAGGGAGAGAGAGGAGTTGAACACGTGGCTACAGGGATGGTGCAGGAGGGAGGGTTTCAGATTTCTGGATAATTGGGGCTCATTCTGGGGTCGGTGGGACCTCTACAAACGGGATGGTCTACACCTGGACCAGAGGGGTACCAATATCCTGGGGGGGGGGAAATTTGCTAATGCTCTTCGGGAGGGTATAAACAAGTTCAGCAGGGGCTTGGGAACCTGAATTGTAGCTCCAGTATACAGGAGGTTGAGAGTAGTGAGGTCATGAGTAAGGTTTCAAAGTTGCAGGTGTGTACCGGCAGGCAGGAAGGTGGTTTAAAATGTGTCTTCTTCAATGCCAGGAGTATCCGGAATAAGGTGGGTGAACTTGCGGCATGGGTTGGTACCTGGGACTTGGATGTTGTGGCCATTTCGGAGACATGGATAGAGCAGGGACAGGAATGGTTGTTGAAGGTGCCGGGGTTTAGATATTTCAGTCAGCTCAGGGAAGGTGGTAAAAGAGGGGGAGGGGTGGCATTGTTAGTCAAGGACAGTATTACGGTGACAGGAAGGACGTTTGATGAGGGCTCGTCTACTGAGGTAGTATGGGCTGAGTTTAGAAACAGGAAAGGATAGGTCACCCTGTTAGGGGTTTTCTATAGGCCTCCGAAAAGTTCCAGAGATGTAGAGGAAAGGATTGCAAAGATGATTCTGGATAGGAGCGAAAGCAACAGGTTAGTTGTTATGGGGGACTTTAACTTTCCAAATATTGACTGGAAACGCTATAGTTTGAGTACTTTGGATGGGTCCGTTTTTGTCCAATGTGTGCAGGAGGGTTTCCTGACACAGTATGTAGATAGGCCAATGAGAAGCGAGGCCATATTGGATTTGGTACTGGGTAATGAACCAGGACAGGTGTTAGATTTGGAGGTAGGTGAGCACTTTGGTGATAGTAACCACAATTCGATTACGTTTACTTTAGTGATGGAAAGGGATAGGTATATACCGCAGGGCAAGAGTTATATCTGGGGGAAAGGCAATTATGATGCGATGAGGCAAGACTTAGGATGCATCGGATGGAGAGGAAAACTGCAGGGGATGGGCACAATGGAAATGTGGAGCTTGTTCAAGGAACAGTTACTGTGTGTCCTTGATAAGTATGTACCTGTCAGATAGGGAGGAAGTGGTCGAGCAAGGGAACCGTGGTTTACTAAAGCAGTCGAAACACTTGTCAAGAGGAAGAAGGAGTCTTATGTAAAGATGAGACATGAAGGTTCAGTTAGGGCGCTCGAGAGTTACACGTTAGCTAGGAAGGACCTAAAGAGAGAGCTAAGAAGAGCCAGGAGGGGACATGAGAAGTCTTTGGCAGGTAGGGTCAAGGATAGCCCTAAAGCTTCCTATAGATATGTCAGGAATAAACGAATGACTAGGGTAAGAGTAGGGCCAGTCAAGGGCAGTAGTGGGAACTTGTGCGTGGAGTCCGAGGAGATAGGAGAGGTGCTAAACGAATATTTTTTGTCAGTATTCACACAGGAAAAAGACAATGTTGTTGAGGAGAATACTGAAATTCAGGCTACTAGACTAGAACGGCTTGAGGTTCATAAGGAGGAGGTGTTAGCAATTCTGGAAAGTGTGAAAATAGATAAGTCCCCTGGGCCGGATGGGATTTATCCTAGGATTCTCTGGGAAGCTAGGGAGGAGATTGCTGAGCCTTTGGCTTTGATCTTCAAGTCATCTTTGTCAACAGGAATAGTGCCAGAAGACAGGAGGATAGCAAATGTTGTCTCCTTGTTCAAGAAGGGGAGTAGAGACAACCCTGGTAACTATAGACCAGTGAGCCTTACTTCTGTTGTGGGCAAAATCTTGGAAAGGTTTATAAGAGATAGGATGTATAATCATCTGGAAAGGAATAATTTGATTCGAGATTGTCAACACGGTTTTGTGAAGGGTAGGTCGTGCCTCACAAACCTTATTGACTTCTTTGAGAAGGTGACCAAACAGGTGGATGAGGGTAAAACAGTTGATGTGGTGTATATGGATTTCAGTAAAGCGTTTGATAAGGTTCCCCACGGTAGGCTACTGCAGAAAATACAGAAGCATGGGATTCAGGGTGATTTAGCAGTTTGGATCAGAAATTGGCTAGCTGGAAGAAGCCAAAGGGTGATGGTTGATGGGAAATGTTCAGACTGGAGTCCAGTTACTAGTGGTGTACCACAAGGTTCTGTTTTGGGGCCACTGCTGTTTGTCATTTTTATAAATGACCTGGAGGAGGGCGTAGAAGGATGGGTTTGTAAATTTGCAGATGACACTAAAGTCGGTGGAGTTGTGGACAGTGCGAAAGGATGTTACAAGTTACAGAGGGACATAGATAAGCTGCAGCGCTGGGCTGAGAGGTGGCAAATGGAGTTTAATGCAGAAAAGTGTGAGGTGATTCATTTTGGAAGGAATAACAGGAATGCAGAGTACTGGGCTAATGGTAAGATTCTTGGCAGTGTGGATGAGCAGAGAGATCTCGGTGTCCATGTACATAGATCCCTGAAAGTTGCCTCCCAGGTTGAGAGGGTTGTTAAGAAGGCGTACGGTGTGTTAGCTTTTATTGGTAGAGGGATTGAGTTTCGGAGCCATGAGGTCATTTTGCAGCTATACAACACTCTGGTGCGGCCGCATTTGGAGTATTACTTGCAATTCTGGTCGCCGCATTATAGGAAGGATGTGGAAGAATTGGAAAGGGTGCAGAGACGATTTATCAGAATGTTGCCTGGTATGGAGGGAAGATCTTATGAGGAAAGGCTGAGGGACTTGAGGCTGTTTTTGTTAGAGAGAAGATGGTTAAGAGGTGACTTAATTGAGGCATACAAGATGATCAGAGGATTGGATAGGGTGGACAGTGAGAGCCTTTTTCCTCGGATGATGATGTCTAGCACGAGGGGACATAGCTTTAAATTGAGGGGAGATAGATATAGGACAGATGTCAGAGGTAGGTTCTTTACTCAGAGAGTAGTAAGGGCATGGAATGCCCTGCCTGCAACAGTCGTGGACTCGCCAACACTAAGGGCATTCAAATGGTCATTGGATAGACATATGGACGATAAGGGAATAGTGTAGATGGGCTTTAGAGTGGTTTCACAGGTCGGCGCAACATCGAGGGCCGAAGGGCCTGTACTGCGCTGTAATGTTCTATGTTCTATGACTGATTGATAATCATCTCTTGTGCGGTTTCCCCATTTTCTGCTCATGTTTGTAATTGGCACTTTCATGGCATTTCCCATCTTAACTTAAGCCATCGGATGTTGCAGTTTCCACCACACGACTATCAGATTATCTGGATAACGTCCTGATGACCAAACCTAACCTTTAACCAGATCTACGGGGGGGGGTGTGGGAGATTGGGACGGGTCAGATTCCAAATTTATTATTGGTCACTCTTAACACTTGATCCCCTTCAACTCAGGTCCAAATGGAATCAAGTATTCCAAACCGTCCCAGCCCAGAAAGCCTGTGATGCCAACGTGGTAACGGAACCCTGGATAATGGGGTGTCCATCAGTGGGTGAAGAGAGAATGGCAGCCTGGGCAGTCTCAGTGGACGGCACAGGGCACCAAACATAACCCACCAGGGAGGCAAAGGAGTGAGGGCCAGATATCTAAGTGAGATTGAGATTCCCTGTGGACGGGGGGTAAGACAGCGGCTTCACAATCTGAATCTCAGCTGGGTGTGTTCCCCGGCCTTGGCTCTGAAATTCAGATGCGGCCACTCCAGATCACCCTCCCCATCTAGGTGTTTACTCGTGCGTGCAATCACCGCCTTCTCACTCCATGCAGCTCCTTTTAACCCAACTTTCCAGGTGGGAATCCCACGGGAATTGCTCCATGTTGACTTTACCAGGAGTAAGCTTGGGCAAGATATATATGATGTTGCAACAGACCCTCTCATTTCCGAACAGACGGGCAAGGTTGAAGTTGCCCGCTCCATCCCACCCCCCCCCCACCCCCCTGTCCCACCCCCCCATTATTCCCCCCCCCCCCCCCCCCCACGCCAACTATTCCTCACATACACGATGACCTTTAACTCCCATCGGTTCAAACCAGGTGCTGTCTCACCCACCTGCGCCCAGTATGGTCTGTGAGAAACCGTTGCTACAAGTAAAAATGGTGAAACCAGGCAAACGGCTGAAGATAACGTATAAAACACGGAGCTGCGGTATCAGGAGCTCCTTACTTTGCTGTGGTCAGTATTAAGAAGCATTAGCCGCAGGCTCTGAGGGCTGGTGCTGGTGAAGTATATCTCGTACGACTTGTTTGTTGCCACAATTCCATAGAAGAGGGAGACTCTCTTCTGACACGTGTATCCAGAACACCAGCCATGGTCCTGTGGCCCTGGGAAAGTAACAGTAGGTTAAATATTTCACAGTGCCAAGCTACACAGTTTAAACCCAGCAAAGGACTTTCGTCAATCACACTCCTCAAACTCAGCATCAGTCATTGAGTAAGACCCATATTTTGGTATTATTTCAGTTCATGGTCCAAACCGTCCAGTCTCTGGGCCCTTGGAAACAGACGTGATTGAAACGTGTGTCAGGAACCTGACCAAATGCTGATGTGTGGATCCATGTTGGAGCTGTCCGGAAAACGTCACCTGGCCTTGAAAGAGCAATGTTGCATTTGTTAAATAACAAATGTAATTTGTTAAAGTAAAAACGGGGCGTCAGGGTAGCACAGTGGTTAGCACTGTGGCTTCACAGCGCCAGGGTTCCAGGTTCGATTCCCAGCTTGGGTCACTGACTGTGCGGAGTCTGCACGTTCTCCCCGTGTCTGCGTGGGTTTCCTCCGGGTGCTCCGGTTTCCTCCCACAAGTCCCGAAAGATGTGCTTGTTGGGTGAATTGGACATTCTGAATTCTCCCTCTGTGTATCCGAACAGGTGCTGGAATGTGGCGACTAGGGGCTTTTCACAGTAACTTCATTGCAGCGTTAATGTAAGCCTACTTGTGATAATAAAGATTATTATTATAAACTCCTTTATGATAAATTCCACATAGCTTTAAAATGATATTTTTAAATCTATTTATTTATGATGCTTTACCTTTTACTCAGGTGTTATGTCCCATGTATTTATTTTACTTATAGTTTTAAAAAAATATATAAATTTAGAGAATACTGTTATTTTTTCTCCAATTAAGGGGCAATTTCGCGTGGTCAATCCACCTACCCTGCACATCTTTGGGTTGTGGGGGTGAGACCCACACAGACACGGGGATAATGTGCAAACTCCACACGGACAGTGACCCAGGGCCGGGATTCGAACCCGGGTCCTCAGCGCTGCAGCCCCAGTGCTAACCACTGTGCCACATGCCGCCCCCTATTTTACTTATAGCTGATTGGTATTACAGACTTTGAGTCTTGCTGAAAAAAAGACAAGCTGTCAAAGCTTTTTGTCTTGCACTCAGCAGGACATTTGGAAGAATATTAAATTGTTAGGGGAAAAACCATTTAGATTGCATGAGAAAAGAGAGTACTAATTGGTTGGCAAGTGGACTCTGATGCCAGAGGTGCAGCCATGAAAATGCGCAGTTAACAGTTATGACAATGTAATTCTCATTTAGCTGTCAAGCTTTGGTTAAATTGAAACGAGGCAGTTTGACTCTGATTGGTCAAAGCATTTCCCTGGGTAATCAACCAGAGAATGACAGTTACCAATTTTGTTTAGGTGAAACAGGCACAATGTGAGTACATGTCCTTCCTGTTTGCGAAGAACAGGGCCCTATGTATTAATATATGTAGCTTCTAGGTCACACACATGCTCCACACTGTGAGCCCGACTGACTATCTTAAATTGGGTTTCAGTGTAATTCTTCACATGACCTGACAACCAGTTTAAGAGCATCAGTTGGGCTCACAGTATAGCTCATCCATGCATGCTAGAAGCTACAATTATTAACACACAGAGCCCTGTTCTTTGCAGACAGAAGGAACATGTACACACATTGCACCTTTTTCAATTAAACAAAATCGCGAAAGCCATTCGCTGGATCATTCCCTAGGGCAATGCCTTGACCAATCAGAGTCAAACTGCCTGGTTTGAATTTAAAGAAATCTTGGCAGTTAACTGTCAGTTATTAGTTAACTGGTGTATTTTCCATGGCAATGCCTCTTCAATCAGAGTTTACTTGCCAACCAGTTAACACTCTGTTCGAATGCAGTATAAATTGTTGTTCCCTTTAAAATTTGATACTCTTGCAAATGTCCTGATGGGTGTAAGACCAAAAACGTTGACATTATTTTGCAGCGATATTTTGCTTATCTGCAAAATGTCTGTCTGTGAAGATACTTCAATGTGATTGGCTTCTTATCTTGTTTAATGACATCACTCTTACCGGATGCCTGGAGATCCCTTTGGATTGACGCCAGGTTCAAACTGATATTGGGAAAGCAGAAATCCATGCTACAGAGAGTTGTAGGTGTGGGGCAGCGGTGGATACTAATGTTTTGCCACTGACTGGGAATTCTAACCCAATGTTTCAGGTCGACGATCTTTTGTCAGAATTGGAAGATGTTTTGAGATGTAATGGTTGTGAAGCAAGTACAGAGGCGGGGAAGGAGGGGAAAGAGAGAACAAACAGGGAGTCTGTAATAATGTTGGGGGACAGGAGCGATTAAACGTCAAACTGTCTGCGGCATGGGGGTGAGGTTTCGTTACAAATTCACATTCATAAATTCTCCGAAACTCTTTGCTGATCTTTCGTTTCGCCTTTGGCACAAATATTCTGTACTTTGTGAAATACTGGTGCAGATTTGGAAGAAATACACACCGTTAATAAGGTCGACATAACCCTCTGAGAGCAGAGCTACTGGTGATAACCTCCTGGTTTCTGTGTCAGGATCCAGACTTTCTATAACCAGCATTTCGTAATTTAGCCCAAAGCATTTGTAGCTTTGCCAGTCAGGCATGTGGATACAGGTGGAATCTCGGATAATCCCTTTGGGGAAACAATAAATGGTGATGTAGTACTCGTAAAAACAATCTGCCTGAAGGAACTGTGCGGCAGTGCCAGGGCAAGCCCATCTCATTTCAATCTCATTCATTCTTCAACTCCAGCACAGATAAGGCAGCTTGCCCCCTTTATGCAGGGATCATAGAATGAGACAGCACACAAAAGGCCATTGGCCCAGCATCCCCATGCCAGCTCTTTGAAAGATTTATCCAATTACCCTCCACTCTCGCCCTGATCTTCCCCCCATTTCCCAACCAATTTTAACCCTTGAAGTATTTATCCAATCCCTTTTGATTGTTGGAATTACCGCTCCTTCAGACAGTGCATTCCCGATCCCAACAACTCCGTGTCAAATAATTCTCCCCGTCTCCTTCTGGGCCTTCCGTTAATGACCCTAAATCTGTGACCCACCAGTTGCCAACTCTCCTCCCAGTGGAAATAGCATTCCATTATTCGCCCTAAAACCCTTCATGATTTTGAACACGGCTATTAATTATCCTTCTACACTGCTCTGCGCAGAGTCGCAATTCCCGCTTTTCCCGGTATCTATTTGGTTTGGATTCTGGAAAATCCCTCATCCTGACTCCCTGGAGAGAGAATCAAAAATGCCGTAAAAAGCTTCAGTTTCAGACCTTTGTGTGGGGCAATTTGAGAGACTGGAATACGGCTTCCGTTTAAATATGTCAGCATGGTTTTGGGAATTCGATAATCGCCCATTCCATAGCGCTGGTCACCATCCCATTGATATTCAGACTGGGGGATGACAGCCCCCACTGCTCCCAGGAACGAGCCATCAACATCTTTCAGCAGCACCTTCTTCTTGGCATCGCAGACCATGTCCACGCAGTCAGCGGGATTCGCTTTCCTGTCAAAGAAAACGGCAAAACAACAAGGTAGGGAACTTGCTGAAGTGAGGTCAGTCTGTCAATTACAGACATGGAGAAGGCAGATTGGATCACAGGTACCAGAAATCCAAAATCAAATCCCAAACTGCTGGAAGCACTGACGGCCAAGCACTGTCTAGGGGAGAGCCGAGATGTGTTCGGAGTAAGGTCAATATTGAAGGAGCTGAACAAAGTGACAAAGCATTCAAAGCACCACCAAACACCAAAACGCACACCTGTACACAGACGTATATACACACACACCTGTACACACACCTGTACACACACCAACACGCACACCTGTACACACACATCCACATACACACCTACATGCACCTGTACAGACACCAGAACACACCGCTCCACACACCAACATACACACCTGTACACACACCAACATGCACACACTTGTACACACACCTCCACACGCCAACACACACCTGTACACACACCTCCACACACCAACACACACACCTGTACACACACCTATACGCACACCTCTACACACTGTAATTGATTATATGGAAAGATGTGTCATTTGAAACATGGAAGTCTGGCAATATCTGGTCTGAGAGAAACATGAGAGAATATAGGGAAAAATCCCACGAAGGGTTAACAGCAGCTGCAAAAAGCAGGATTATAAAATGCAGATTCCTTCTCCCAAACAGGCTTAGCAAACAGGATTTTTGTATGAAGCTAAAAGCAATGGCTTTCATTGAAATTAACCATCTTAGTAAGCATCTGGAAAAGCATGGATGAGGGTTTCAGTTGAGTTAGGTGATAAATGTAAACCTTTCAAGTTATAACCAAGTGGATTTTTAGCATTACGCTAAAAGCAATGATTCACACCTTCATTGAAGTAAAATCAGCAGATAGAAAAGAATGACTCGGGGGTCAAATATATAGGTGTGAAGCTCTGCTGAAATCAGGTAAATTAAAGAAAACTGGAGACAACCTGTCTACAAGAACACAAATTAGACCCAAATCAAAGTCAAAATTATGAGCTGGGGGCACAATTTGATAATAAAACTACAGAAATGACAGGAACCAAAATTCACACCCCTCTTGAAATCAAAGCATTTGAACATCACAAAGGAAACAATGTAATCAGAGATCTATGAGCTGAGGTCATGTCAAAATGAATACTTAGTCGTGTCAGAAAAATTTAGATTAAAGGTACCTTTTACAATCCAAGTGAAATAAAAGTTACTTTGCAATAAAGTCATAAAAACTTAATAACTGTTAGAAAAATATATAAACCCTGAGAAAGGGGCAGAGAGGGAGAGAAGCAGAGGGGCAAAGAAGCAGAGAAGGAATAAGAGAAGCAATCAGAGTCAGCTTACAGTCAGCTTGGTCATGGGAAAGGGACAAAGCAGCCGAGCTAAAACAGCTAACGCAGACCAGAATTTAAAGAGGAGGCAGAGTCAGCTCAGAGACAGCCAGCAGAGTCAGCTCTCACAGCTCGGTACATGGGAAAGATAGGACATAGCAACCGAGCAGAACAGCGAATACATCTGAGGAAGACCAAAACAATTTAAAGAAGATTGATTGTCAAGTTGTGCCTGAAGGTCCCTTCAACCAACCAGATCCAGAAGGATCCAGAAGCAAGATCTTTTTACTTTTCTGTAAAGACAGTGATTGCATCTTTTAAAAGAAAAAAATACATAATAATAAAATAACTTAAAAGTTTTAACCTGAAACAGTGGTTATTCCAAAGTCTACTTTACTTACTTAGCAATGCGGGACCCAGGATTGATGCTGCTAAGTAGATGAAATCTTCTTTGAAGGTATGGGTTATACTGGGTGATAACTTGAAAATATAGTTTGACCTGAATAGCACCCACTGAACATAGAACATAGAAAATACAGCACAGAACATGCCCTTCATCGGAGCCTGCATCGGAGTCAGGAAGTGAGAATCCCTGTTCACCATTCAGAATGTCGGCCTTTTTTGGTACAGGGGGACTTCTAAGAATAGTGGTGAGTTTTCAACAACAACACACGCCTGTACACACACCTGCACGCACCAACACGCACACCTGTACACACACCTGCACGCACCAACACGCACACCTGTACACACACCTGCATGCACCAACACACACCTGTACACACACCTGCATGCACCAACACACACACCTGTACACACCTGCACGCACCAACACGCACACCTGTACACACACCTGCATGCACCAACACACACACCTGTACACACACCTGCACGCACCAACACACACACCTGTACACACACCTGCACACACCAACACGCACACCTGTACACACACCTGCATGCACCAACACACACACCTGTACACACACCTGCACGCACCAACACGCACACCTGTACACACACCTGCACGCACCAACACACACACCTGTACACACACCTGCATGCACCAACATGCACACCTGTACACACACCTGCACGCACCAACATGCACACCTGTACACACACCTGCATGCACCAACACACACACCTGTACACACACCTGCACACACCAACACGGACACCTGTACACACACCTGCATGCACCAACACACACACCTGTACACACACCTCCACACACCAACACATACACACCTGTACACACACCACCACATACACACTTCCACACACCTGTGCACACACCAACACATACACACCTTCACATACACACCTATACACACACCGGTACGTGCACCTCAACATACATACCTACATACACCTCTACACAATAACACATACACACCTCCACACACCAACACATACATACCGACACACGCCTGTACACACACCTCAACACAATAACACATACACATCTCCACACACCAACTCATACATACCTACACACATCTGTACACATACATACCTACACACACATGTACACATACCTCCACATACAAATACCCACACACCTACACACAGATAAAAGCACATTACTGCAGATGGTAAAATCTGAAACAAAAACAGAAAATGCTGGAAAATCTCAGCAGGTGTGATGGCAAATGTGAAGTGAGAAGAGAGCTAACGTTTCGAGTCTGGATGACTCTTCGTTAAAGGTAACCTCCACACACTCTGATGAATGTCGGAATTGAGATATATTGTACTATAGATATTTGGTACAGTAAGGGTTAAAAACCTGGGTTAGTGTGTTAGACTGCTGCAATCATGTTTTCTTTTAAATCCTAATTTGAAAGACAACTAAGATTTTGGGGGCCTGGGTTTGAAGTAAAAAGCTTGGGTTAATGGAATGTTGTTTGGATTAAGGGAGTTCCCTGTGGAGTTAATTAGATTTCAGCCCGGTAAGGTGAGGTCGGTACTGGGTGTAGCCAAGACATCAGGCATTTTTCAGAGAGGGGGAAACTGTTCCCTCTCGCAAAGCGATCATGAACGAGATTTAAAATATTGGTAAAAGAAGCAAAAGTGAGTGGTTAGGCTCTGAAATTCACTGCCTGCCTGGAGGCAGGTTCAACTGAAACAATTCAAGAGGGAATTGGGTGATTATTTGAAAGGGAACAATGTGCAGGGTTGGGGAAGGTGGGGGAATGGCAATAGTGAATGGTTCATTTGGAGAGCTGGTGCAGACATGTTGGGCTGAATGGCCTCCTTCTGCACTGCAACAATTCTGCGATTCTGTGGCTGCGACCGAGCTCAGTTACCGCGTGTTAGCGTTTTGTGAATGGGTTTTTAAATCTCAGCGCGATCTCAGCTTCACAATAACTCACTTTACATCAGGTCTGTGAATGAAGATTTTCCCTCGCTCCTCACTGTTAATGATGCTGATTCCCTTCACCAGAATTGGGTGCTGCAAATCCTCATTCCGAGGATTAGTGATAAACATGACATTCATCTCTTTGGAACAGATACCCCTGAATCCAACAAATGTCGTGTCTTCAATGAAAGAAAAGTTTCAAAGTCAGATCACACGGAATTGACAAAACAGCAAAAACTTTTATTTCAAACATGTCACAAACTCACAAATGACACAAAATAAAAGGCACCTGGAAATCTGAAATAAAACAAAAAATGCTGGGAAAACTCAACAGGTCTGGCAGCGTTTGTGGAGAGAAACAGGGTTAATGTTCTTCCGAGGAAGGGTCATATGGGACTCAAATATAAATATCAGGAAAAGCAAGGGTCCTAATACTGACCCCTGAGTATTACAAACCTTCCTCTAGATGCTGACAGACCTGCGTTTTCCCAGCACCTTCTGTTTTTATTCTAAAGTTGACACACGTCTTTCCAGGGACCTTCCTAATGGTGTTTTCTTCAAGCTAATGTAGAAATTTCACATGCTGCACTGGCACACTGGATCAGTGCATCACTGGCTCAGTGCACTGGCTGACCGCAATTCTGGCTCAGTGGGTGCACTGGCTCACTGCATCACTGGCTCAGTGGGTGCACTGGTGCACTGCATCACTGGCTCAGTGGGTGCACTGGCTCAGTGGGTGCACTGGCTCACTGCATCACTGGCTCAGTGAGTGCACTGGCTCACTGCATCACTGGCTCAGTGAGTGCACTGGCTCACTGCATCACTGGCTCAGTGGGTGCACCGGCTCACTGCATCACTGGCTCAGTGGGTGCACTGGTGCACTGCATCACTGGCTCAGTGGGTGCACTGGTGCACTGCATCACTGGTTCAGTTGGTGCACTGGATCAATGCATCACTGGCTCAGTGGGTGCACTGGCTGACTGCAATTCTGGCTCAGTGGGTGCACTGGCTCACTGCATCACTGGCTCAGTGAGTGCACTGGCTCACTGCATCACTGGCTCAGTGAGTGCACTGGCTCACTGCATCACTGGCTCAGTGGGTGCACCGGCTCACTGCATCACTGGCTCAGTGGGTGCACTGGTGCACTGCATCACTGGCTCAGTGGGTGCACTGGTGCACTGCATCACTGGTTCAGTTGGTGCACTGGATCAATGCATCACTGGCTCAGTGGGTGCACTGGCTGACTGCAATTCTGGCTCAGTGGGTGCACTGGCTGACTGCAATTCTGGCTCAGTGGGTGCACTGGCTCACTGCATCACTGGCTCAGTGGGTGCACTGGCTCACTGCATCACTGGCTCAGTGGGTGCACTGGCTCACTGCATCACTGGCTCAGTGGGCGCACCGGCTCACTGCATCGCTGGCTTAGTTGGTGCGCTTGCTCATTGGATCAATGCATCACTGAGTCAGTGGGTGCACTGGCTGACTGCAATTCTGGCTCAGTGGGGCACTGGCTCACTGCATCACTGGCTCAGTGAGTGCACTGGCTCACTGCATCACTGGCTCAGTTGGTGCACTGGCTCACTGCATCACTGGCTCAGTTGGTGCACTGGATCAATGCATCACTGGCTCAGTGGGTGCACTGGATCAATGCATCACTGGCTCAGTGGGTGCACTGGCTCACTGCATCACTGGCTCAGTGGGTGCACTGGATCAATGCATCACTGGCTCAGTGGGTGCACTGGATCAATGCATCACTGGCTCAGTGGGTGCACTGGCTCACTGGCTCCTTATGCTGCTGATAGTCTCAGCAAACCTCTGCATAAGACTGCACATTATTCCCATCATCTTTGTCAGCACCTGTGTGTAAAATTACTTCCCAGGCTTATAAGTGCCAGAAGCTCATTTTCTATTATTCTGTGTTGGACAGTGCTGGAATATCTCATTCGCTCACCCCTTCAATATGCAGAATCAGTTGACATTATTTATTTAAATGCATTGTTGCCAGGGCAGATCCCTATTATACATCCTAGTTGTCCAATCTTTGCTAGGCCAAATCAGAGGGAAGGTGGATGTGTGACTCGAGTCCGATATAGGACGAGCCTGGCAGATTTCATTTCACAAAGGGGTCTTTAATGAATCAGTTCAGTTTTTACAACAACCAACACCTTCATGGTCACTAACGTATGAACAGATATTCCTTTAAACTGAGACCCAATCCTCAAACTGCCCACAGTGACATTTGAACTCACCGTCTCTGGATAATTAGTTTAAAAGCAGAACCATGACAATAATCCCAAATCTGCAAGATGCACATATTCATCAGGCACAAATTGGTTCAAAATGTGTGCTATTGTAGCTGGTTCTATCAGCTTTATTGGCTGTGGGATCTTCCTTTGTCTTTTTGAGTGTCTTTTTGGGTGATGTCACATGAGAATTAAATCCCAAACCTCACCAAATCATAATGATCCTTCCACTAGTATAATCCCGTTCACTGAGGAACCATTCAACGACTGATTGAACTACAACACCTGACAACGGAAAAGAATATTCCTCCCCTTTGCTGATCATTTATATCCACAACTAAATTCACACAAATTCATGGTTCTTTCGTCACTTAACTCTCTATGGTCATTAGCCCACTGATTGCAGGATAGCTCATCAAGCTGTCGTGTGGGTGATAGGGAGCTGAGTTCGCACCCGAGGCAAAGGTTGGCCAGCAGATTCCATTCCGACCTGATCAATCAAACAAAATCCAAATTAATCAACAGGTTACCCAGCTCCAGTGTTGACCAAGGAAGAGGACTTTGTCAAAGCGTTAGCAAAAAGGGGGAGAGTTCCAGCTGACTGCATGAGATATAATTGGATAAAGGGGAGGCATTAGAGGGGCTGGATACGTCACCCGGGCTGGAGGGATTGCACCCTCCATTGCGGAGGGAAGTAAGGTTATAAATGCGGAGACGCTCATCCCCATCTTCAAATCCTCTGTCGAGGTTTCCAAAGGTTAGGAACATTGCAAATGTACTCCCTTCTTCAAAAAAGGTGCATCGAAGGAGAAGCCATGCAGGGGGGGAAGGGAATAGAGCTAAACTGTAGCATAAATGGGAGTACGGGCCAGCTGGGCCGAATGGACCGCTTCCATTCCATTAGGAGGAATACAGCAATTCCAGGCCAGCCGGTTGAATGTTGGAAGGCAGCGACGTTTCCAGGACAAGTGTGAATTAATCAAGGAGAGCCTGCATTGGTCTGTTAAAGGCAAATCATTTTTGACCAACTTGATTGAGATTTTGGAAGAGGCAGAGAGGGTGGATGAGTGCATTACAGGGATCTGATAAAGTAGCACATAATAGGATTGTTATTGAAGTGCACAGGATGGGGACAACAGCAACTGGACAATCAGAAATTGAGGGTAGAAAATAGAATCTGTGGTGAATGATTTATTGGACTGTGTTTCGACACTCTGGACCAGCACGAGGCCATTTTCAGTCCCACTTGACCCAGAGTCGCAACAGAGGTGAAATTGGCGGCATGGTAGCACAGTGGTTAGCACTGTTGTTTCACAGCGCTAGGGTCCCAGGCTCGATTCCCGGCTTGGGTCACTGTCTGTGCAGAGTCTGCAGGTTCTGCACGTTGAGGGAGTTGAAGGGTGGGTCAGTAAATTTGCAGACGATACGAAGATTGGTGGAGTTGTGGATAGTAAGGAGGGCTGTTGTCGGCTGCAAAGAGACATAGATAGGATGCAGAGCTGGGCTGAGAAGTGGCAGATGGAGTTTAACCCTGAAAAGTGTGAGGTTGTCCATTTTGGAAGGACAAATATGAATGCGGAATATAGGGTTAACGGTAGGGTTCTTGGCATTGTGGAGGAGCAGACAGATCTTGGGGTCTATGTTCATACATCTTTGAAAGTTGCCACTCAAGTGGATAGAGCTGTGAAGAAGGCCTATGGTGTGCTCGTGTTCATTAACAGAGGGGTTGAATTTAAGAGCCGTGAGGTGATGATGCAGCTGTACAAAACATTGGTAAGGCCACATTTGGAGTACTGTGTACAGTCCTGGTCACCTCATTTTAGGAAGGATGTGGAAGCTCTGGAAAAGGTGCAAAGGAGATTTACCAGGATGTTGCCTGGAATGGAGAGTAGGTTTTACGAGGAAAGGTTGAGGGTGCTAGGCCTTTCCTCATTAGAACGGAGAAGGATGAGGGGCGACTTGATCGAGGTTTATAAGATGATCAGGGGAATAGATAGAGTAGACAGTCAGAGACTTTTTCCCCGGGTGGAACAAACCATTACAAGGGGACATAAATTTAAGGTGAATGGTGGAAGATATAGGGGGGATGTCAGAGGTAGGCTCTTTACCCAGAGAGTAGTGGGGGCATGAAATGCACTACCTGTGGAAATAGTTGAGTCGGAAACATTAGGAACCTTCAAGCAGCTATTGGATAGGTACATGGATTACGGTAAAATGATATAGTGTAGATTAATTTGTTCTTAAGGGCAGCACGGTAGCATTGTGGATAGCACAATTGCTTCACAGCTCCAGGGTCCCAGGTTCAATTCCGGCTTGGGTCACTGTCTGTGCGGAGTCTGCACGTTCTCCCCGTGTGTGCGTGGGTTTCCTCCGGGTGCTCCGGTTTCCTCCCACGGTCCAAAGATGTGCAGGTTAGGTGGATTGGCCATGATAAATTGCCCTTAGTGTCCAAAATTGCCCTTAGTGTTGGGTGGGGTTACTGGGTTATGGGGATAGGGTGGAGGTGTTGACCTTGGGTAGGGTGCTCTTTCCAAGAGCTGGTGCAGACTCGATGGGCTGAATGGCCTCCTTCTGCACTGTAAATTCTATGATAATCTATGATTAATCTAGGACAAAGGTTTGGCACAACATCGTGGGCCGAAGGGCCTGTTCTGTGCTGTATTTTTCTATGTTCTATGTTATCCCCGTGTCTGCGTGGGTTTCCTCCGGGTGCTCCGGTTTCCTCCCACAAGTCCCAAAAGACGTGCTGTTAGGTGAATTGGACATTCTGAATTCTCCCTCGGTGTACCCGAACAGGTGCCGGAATGTGGCGACTAGGGGATTTTCACAGTAACTTCCTTGCAGTGTTAATGTCAGCCTACTTGTGTCACTAGTAAAGATTATTGTATTTGCCCATTTGAAATAGTTGCCATTACCTGTCGCTTGTCTAGAATTCTGCTTGGCCTCACTGTGGCTTAGAATAGAATCATCAGGCTGTACATCGGAGCAGTTTATGTTGGGATTAATTCCGACCACCAAGGCATTCTGGGAAAAACAGGTGGGAACATAGAATTCATTGGACAATTAAACACCAAGGTTTATCTAATTAATCTTCCACCATCATGGTAATGACCTAATACAACGCGAATGGAGTTGTTGGCCAATCACGGTGATCAATCACAGAATCGTTACGATGCATAAGGAGGCCATTCGGCCCATCATGTCGGCACCAGCTCTCCGAATGTGCATCATGACTTACTGCCGATCTCTATTAATGAGTCTATAATAGACCCAGACATGAGGTGAGGAAATCCCGCCAGCGGTTGAGAGCTTTCGGAACCATGGCTCCCAAATCATTGTTTTTTGGGAACATGTTCCACTCACCACGGCCCAAATTACTCAGCTTCTCTATCGCCAAATGCTATTTCTTCAGGAAAACCTCTCTAATTTGCATTTGAATGTATCCCTGGGGACCCGGTTCCATTGATTAACCCCTGATTGTCCCAGCAGGTTAGTTTAGAATTTACCATCCCTTCCCCATCTTCAAATTTATTAATCTACATAATAGATTTTTTGCTGATAGAACTTAATGATTCTTCTTCAGTACTCTGCCCAAAACCTCGCTTGACCATTGCCACAACTGCCTCCAGGGTTAGGGCAAAGCGGCAGCTCCCAAATCCACCCCAACAAGAAGAGGGATCAAACCCCGTGTCGTTGGCATCAGTCTGGTTGACCCTGGCCTTCCAGGCAACAGAGCCAACTGATGCCACAAGAGTCCAAGTGCTGGGGTAACATAGGCTTTTCCAGGCATGTTCTCATCTGGAGATACGGAGAGCGCGAGTAGAAGCACCAACTTTCTTTCCATCGTGTGACTGACCAGGAATCGCTCCCGCTCTTGCCACCTGCCATTGGTGGGTACTGGAAGGATTTACATGTTGACAATCCACCAGTTTGGCCACGTTAGGAACACACCCTCCTTGGCCATCGAATCCTAGACGGGACTCGAACCCAGAGCTTCTGGCACAGAGCAGGGACATTACCCACTGCGCCCAATAGACCTCCTCCAACTCGATGATACATAAGCGAAAGACACAAACCCCAATAACTGTGAACTACATTTACTGAAAATGACCACGCTTCATTTTTACAAGTCTTTCAAATTGACAGCATGAATCTGCAAAGACAATGCAGCAGAAGATAATGACCTACATTGATAAGAATGTGCTTGTTGGATAGCTGGTGATAGATCGCTGAGGATCCATAAACTATTGGGAAAATACCCAATCTATTCTCCACCAGAGTCACATTGGAGATCTGCACCGATCCCTTTGTCTGAAATAAAATCAGAATTAGAAATGAACATTCTGAATAATTAAGATTGCGGTCCCTTAAAGATGCACTGCAGCAACTCACTGACTCTCACCTTCAACACCAACTTAGAAACATTCACTTCCTCCACCACAAACGCCCAGTAGCAGCCGTGTGTACCATCTACAAGATTCCCTCCAGCAATTTACCACGGTTCCTTGGGCAGCAGCTTCCAAACTCACTACCTAGAAGGACAAGAGCAGCAGATACCTGGGAACCCCACCACCTGGAGGTTCCCCTCCAAGTCACTCACCACCCTGACTTGGAAATATATCGCCGCTCCTTCACTGTCACTGGGGCAACATCCTGGGACTCCCTCCCTAACAGCACAGTGGGTGTACCTACACCACATGGACTGCAGCGGCTCAAAAGGGCAGTTCACCACCTTCTCCAGGGCAACTGGGGATGGGTAATAAATGCTGGTCTAGTCAGCGACCCCCAGATTCCGTGAAAGAATGTTTAAAAAGTTTCCAACACCAGAGGAAATAGTTTAAAAAAATTTACCCTATCAAATTTCTTTAAGCATTTTAAACACCTCAGTTAGATCATCTCTTAACCTTATAAACTAAAAAGAGAATCAAACCAAGCTGTCCTCAGTCTTTCTCCTTATGCCTCAGGGTTACTGTGGTGAATTTGCACTCCAGGGAGTTGCTGAGGAACCATAGCCTCTAACTGGGTTTATAGAAATATAATCTGTTCTTGTTGACTTTATTCTGGGCTCCGTTACAATAAAGTCAACAGATAAATCCACATGGCTGCCCATGGAATGGCTTCTGGCTTCTTTTCCCCCTGAGAGTTTAACGCTCCTTTGTTGGAAGTTTTGTTTGACAATATTTCTGATCATTGCTGAAAAGAGAGACATGTCGCTGAAGTTTTTCATCTCGCACTCATCAGGACAAACACAAGAATTCCATATTTCAAACAATCAACAATTGATACGACAGGACAAATGGGTGCTGATTGGTTGGAAAACTCCTACACCCTAAACCCGAACCCTAACCCCCACTCCACACCCACTGAGCCCCCCACTCCACTCCCACTGAGCCCCCCACTCCACACCCACTGAGCCCCCCCACTCCGCTCCCACTGAGCCACTCCCACTCCACACCCACTGAGCCCCCCCACTCCACACCCACTGAGCCCCCCACTCCACACCCACTGAGCCCCCCCACTCCGCTCCCACTGAGCCACTCCCACTCCACACCCACTGAGCCCCCCCCACTCCGCTCCCACTCAGCCCCCTCCACTCCACTCCCACTGAGCACCCCCACTCCACACCCACTGAGCCCCCCCCACTTCGCTCCCACTGAGCCCCTCCACTCCACTCCCACTGAGCCCCCCCCACTCCACTCCCACTGAGCTCCCCCACTCCACTCCCACTGAGCTCCCCCACTCCACACCCACTGAGCCCCCCACTCCGCTCCCACTCAGCCCCCTCCACTCCACTCCCACTGAGCCAGCCCACTCCACACCCACTGAGCCCCCCCCCCACTCCGCTCCCACTGAGCCCCCCCACTCCACTCCCACTGAGCTCCCCCACTCCACACCCACTGAGCCCCCCCACTCCACTCCCACTGAGACCCCCACTCCACACCCACTGAGCCCCTCCCACTCCACTTCCACTGAGCACCCCCACTTCACACCCACTGAGCCCCCCCACTCCACACCCACTGAGCCCTCCCCACTCCACACCCACTGAGCCCCCCCACTCCACTCCCACTGAGCCCTCCCCACTCCACACCCACTGAGCCCCCCACTCCACTCCCACTGAGCCCCTCCCGCTCCACTCCCACTGAGCCCCTCCCACTCCACTCCCACTGAGCCCCCCCCACTCCACACCCACTGAGTCCCCCCCACTCCATACCCACTGAGCCCCTCCTGCTCCGCTCCCACTGAGCCCCTCCCGCTCCACTCCCACTGAGCCCCCCCACTCCACACCCACTGTGCCCCCCCACTCCACACCCACTGAGCCACGCCCACTCCGCTCCCACTGAGCCCCCCCACTCCGCTCCCACTGAACCCCCCCCACTCCGCTCCCACTGAGCCCCCCACTCCGCTCCCACTGAGCCCCCCCACTCCGCTCCCACTGAGCCCCCCCACTCCACATCCACTGAGCCCCCCACTCCGCTCCTACTGAGCCCCCCCACTCCACACCCGCTGAGCCCCCCCACTCCGCTCCCACTGAGCCCCCCCACCCCACTCCCACTGAGCACCCTCCACTCCACAGCAACTGAGCCCCCCCACTCCACTCCCACTGAGCCCCCTCCACTACACTCCCACTGAGCCCCCCCACTCCACTCCCACAGAGCCCCCCCACCCCACTCCCACTGAGCACCCCCTGCTCCACTCCCATTGAACCCCCCCACCCCGCTCCCACTGAGCCCCCCCATTCCACACCCACTGAGCCCCCCCACTCCGCTCCCACTAAGCCCCCCCACTCCACTCCCACTAGGCCCCCCCCACTCCACTCCCAATGAGCCCCCCCCACTCCACTCCCACTGAGCCCCCCCCACTCCACTCCCACTGAGCCCCCCCCACTCCACTCCCACTGAGCCCCCCATCCCCCCCCACTCCGCTCCCACAGCTCCCATTGAGTGGTCACCACAATTTTGAGGTCTCAAAATTGACGCACACTGGGAAAATGTTTGGGATATACACACTGCCCAACAGGATTTCCAAATGACAGAGTCCTTTTACCTGGAAATATATCCCATATTCCCAACATTTCCAAATAGTGAATCCTTGGATAAGGGAGCAATTGGAAAGACCATCTTCGTTCATGTAAACGCCAAACGCTCCTCCATGGACCTCATTATTAGACCAACGCTCGCTGGGGTTTGATTGTTCTGCAATGGAGACAATGAAGGTGATTACATTTTGATGAATCAATTCCTCCCTCATCCGAACTCTGCCGACTTCACGTCCACTCACACCAAGCCCAGTTGTCTCATCACCCCTGTGCTTGCTGACCCACACTCACTCGCAGTTAGGCAATCCTCAATATTAAAATTCTCATCCCTGCTTTCAAAACCTTCCATGGTCCCACCTCTCCCTATCTCTGTAACATCCTCCAGTCCCTAAATCCCCTCTCTATCCCTGTAACCTCCTCCAGCCCTACAACCCTCCCTATCTCTGTAACATCCTCCAGTCCCTAAATCCCCTCTCTATCCCTGTAACCTCCTCCAGCCTCTACAACCTTCCCTATCTCTGTAACCTCCTCCGGCCCCTACAACCTTCCCTATATATGTAACCTCCTCCAGCCCTACAACCCTCCCTATCTCTGTAACATCCTCCGGCCCCTACAACCCTCCCTATCTCTGTAACCTCCTCCAGCCTCTATAACCCTCCCTATCTCTGTAACGTCCTCTAGCCCCTGCATCTCTCCCTATCTCTGTAACCTCCTCCAGCCCCTACACCCATCCCTATCTCTGTAACCTGCTCCAGCCCCTACAACTCTCCCTATCTCTGTTACCTCCTCCAGCCCCTACACCTCTCCCTATCTCTGTAACCTCCTCCAGCCCCTACATCCCTCCCTATCTCTGTAACCTCCTCCAGCCCCTACAACCCTCCCTATCTCTGTAACCTCCTCTAATCCCTGCATCCCTCCCTATCTCTGTAATCTCCTCTAGCCCCTGCATTCCTCCCTATCTCTGTAACCTCCTCCAGCCCCCTACACCCCTCTCTTTCTCCGTAACCTCCTCCAGTCCCGCAGATCCTTGTGAACTCTGAGTGTATCTAATTCTGGGCTTGAGTATGTGTCATTTGGATCACCTCACCAGTGGAGTGGGCCTTCAGCCCAAAGCTCCCACCCTATCCCCCTCCACGTATCTGCGTTGCTTCCCGCCTTGAACCAAGAGTTAATCATCTGTCCTAATATCTTCTTCTGTGGCTCAGTGTCAAATTGCTTTAGAACTCTCCTGTGAAACAACTTGGGATAATTTACGACATTGAAAGGTGCTATATAGATGCACAGTGTTGTCATTCTTTTGTTGGATTTTGTAATAGCTAAGTAATTAGTTATGCTGCCTCTCTGCTGCCCTCTCTGTTGGAGAGGTGTAATAAAGTTGGTTCAATAATGGCTGCCCACGGTTGAGAATGATTGTGCTGAGGCTGGGAGGGAATTCTTTTTCAGACTTCATCCTCCTTTGGCTTTGATCTTTAAGTCATCTTTGTCAACAGGAATAGTGCCAGAAGACTGGAGGATAGCAAATGTCCCCTTGTTCAAGAAGGGGAGTAGAGACAACCCCGGTAACTATAGACCAGTGAGCCTTACTTCTGTTGTGGGCAAAATCTTGGAAAGGTTTATAAGAGATAGGATGTATAATCATTTGGAAAGGAATAATTTGATTAGAGATAGTCAACATGGTTTTGTGAAGGGTAGGTCGTGCCTCACAAACCTTATTGAGTTCTTTGAGAAGGTGACCAAACAGGTGGATGAGGGTAAAGTAGTTGATGTGGTGTATATGGATTTCAGTAAAGCGTTTGATAAGGTTCCCCATGGTAGGCTACTGCAGAAAATACGGAAGCATGGGATTTGGGGAGATTTAGCAGTTTGGATCAGAAATTGGCTAGCTGGAAGAAGACAAAGGGTGGTGGTTGATGTGAAGTGTTCAGACTGGAGTCCAGTTACTAGTGGTGTACCACAAGGATTTGTTTTGGGGCCACTGCTGTTTGTCATTTTTATAAATGACCTGGAGGAGGGCGTAGAAGGATGGGTGAGTAAATTTGCAGATGACACAAAAGTCGGTGGAGTTGTGGACAATGCGGAAGGATGTTACAAGTTACAGAGGGACATAGATAAGCTGCAGCGATGGGCTGAGAGGTGGCAAATGGAGTTTAATGCAGAAAAGTGTGAGGTGATTAATTTTGGAAGGAATAATAGGAAGACAGAGTACTGGGCTAATGGTAAGATTCTTGGCAATGTGGATGAGCAGAGAGATCTCGGTGTCCATGTACATAGATCCCTGAACGTTGCCACCCAGGTTGAGAGGGTTGTTAAGAAGGCGTACGGTGTGTTAGCTTTTATTGGTAGAGGGATTGAGTTTCGGAGCCATGAGGTCATGTTGCAGCTGTACAAATCTCTGGTGCGGCCGCATTTGGAGTATTGCGTGCAATTCTGGTCACCGCATTATAGGGAGGATGTGGAAGCATTGGAAAGGGTGCAGAGGAGATTTACCAGAATGTTGCCTGGTATGGAGGGAAGATCGTATGAGGAAAGGCTGAGGGACTTGAGGCTGTTCTCGTTAGAGAGAAGAAGGTTAAGAGGTGACTTAATTCAGGCATACAAGATGATCAGAGGATTGGATAGGGTGGACAGTGAGAGCCTTTTTCCTCGGATGGTGATGTCTAGCACGAGGGGACATAGCTTTAAATTGAGGGGAGATATATATAAGACAGATGTCAGAGGTAGGTTCTTTACTCAGAGAGTAGTAAGGGCGTGGAATGCCCTGCCTGCAACAGTAGTGGACTCGCCAACATTAAGGGCATTCAAATGGTCATTTGATAGACATATGGACGATAAGGGAATAGTGTAAATGGGCTTTAGAGTGGTTTCACAGGTTGGCGCAACATCGAGGGCTGAAGGGCCTGTACTGCTCTATGTTCTATGTCCTGTTCCAATACCTCCCTGGCCTCACCCTTCTCGTTGCTCAAGTGCCTTCCAGCTCCACAATGAGAATCAATCATTTGGGACACAATTAATGAAGGAAAGCCAGCAGAGAGTTGTTCAGGGCTAAATCATCATAGAATTATCAGTGCAGAAGGAGGCCATTCGGCCCATCGAGTCTGCACCAGCTCTTGGAAAGAGCACCCTACCCAAGGTCAACACCTCCACCCTATCCCCATAACCCAGTAACCCCACCCAACACTAAGGGCAATTTTGGACACTAAGGGTAATTTATCATGTCCAATCCACCTAACCTGCACATCTTTGGACTGTGGGAGGAAACCGGAGCACCCGGAGGAAACCCATGCACACACGGGGAGGATGTGCAGACTCCGCACAGACAGTGACACAAGCTGGAATCGAACCTGGGACCCTGGAGCTGTGAAGCAATTGTGCTATCCACAATGCTACCATGCTGCCGTGCTGCTAATCATGTTTAACTAACTTGCTGAGAGTTTTGTTGAGAGAGCAGGGAGGGTTGATGACGGTAATGCAGAATTCCTAAAGGTATTTGAAGCACAAAGTGAGCAAAGTTATAGCTGCTGGAATATAGGGGACAGGAGTGACATGGCTACAAAACTGGCCGAGTAACAGGAAACAGAATAATGGTCAATGGATGTTTTTTGGGCTGGAGGGTTTAAAGTGGACCCCAGGGGTCAGTGTTGGGACCTTTTCTTTGCCTGATATATATATTAATGCCCTGGACCTGGGTGAACAGGGAACAATTTCGACAAGTGCAGATGGCAAAAAACCTGGGATAGTAAACTGTGAGGAGGGCAGTGTAGAACTCCAAGAGGACACAGACAAGATGGTGGAGTGGGCAGAGAGGGGGCAGATGAAGTTCAAGGCGGAGAAATCTGAGGTGATGCATTTTGGTAGGAAGGACATGGAGGAACAATATACAACAAGGGGTAACATTCTAAAAGGGGGGCAGGAGCAGAGGAACCTGGGTGTCAAAGTGCACAAATCACCAATAAGGGGGCAGGACTGGAACAGAGAACAGTTAATAAAGCAGACAGTATCCTGGGCTTTATTAATAAAGCAGGCAGTATCCTGGGCTTTATTAATAAAGCAGACAGTATCCTGGGCTTTATTAATAGGGGCACAGAGTACAAGAACGAGGAGGTTATGTTAAGCTTGAGTAAAACACTGGTTCAGCCACAGCTGGACATTGCGCCTGGACTTTAGGAAGGATGTGAATGCTTCAGAGAGGGAGAGAGCACAGAAAAGATTCACAAGAATGGTCCTTGCGATGAGTAACTTCAGTAACGAAGATAGATTGGACAAGCTGTGATTTCGCCTTGGAGAGAAGGTCGGGAGGAGATTCGATAGATTCGATAGAGTTATTCAAATACATAGATGCATAGCAGGTAGGAGCAGGAGGAGGCCTTTTGGCCCTTCGAGCCTGCTCCGCCATTCATCACCATCATGGCTGATCATCCAACTCAATAGCCTAATCCTGCTTTTGACGAATGTGATATAAAATAGTTACTTTAGAGATATTAGTTAATGTAATGTAGAGGTAGGCCAGTTTAATTCTGGTTAGTTCACAGACAAAGGATTTCAGACCGCATGGAAAAGCAGGAAGAGGTGTGTCCACCAAAGCAGGAGAAAAGGATGCTGAGTAATAGGGGCCAGAGGAAGGGATTGGAAGTGAGCCAATCAGAATAGATAAAACAGGTCAGGAGGGATATAGGATGACCTATGGGCGTCGAGTATGTGAAACCTGATGCCATTTGAATGTATCAGTACAGATTCCTTTGTCTTATATCCTCACTTGATTCCAGAAGTCCATGGAGCAGAATGTGCTTCATGCTCCTAGGAATTGAGGAAAGCTTGCAAGCTGAATAAAATAACTAATGCTGTACCTGCAAATCCATCTCGACTTTTATTGAGGCCAGACTGACGGGTAAAGAAACTTGGGATTCAACATTTGGTGCCGAAACCCGGATTTCTCAAGACGGTTCTGACCAACTGCGAAATCAGAATTAGACTGATTATGAACAGGAGGATGGGGAAAGAGGGCCCACAATGCAGAACTGGAAAATGACCACGCATTGATTTTTCCCCTCTTCTTATCGTCTGATTAGTCTGGTCACTCGCGGTTGGTACGGAAAGATCGTCTCGACGAAATCAAAGGTCAGTCTGGGGATTAGCAATTTAATTGATGGGATTTCATATTGTTAATTCGGCTTGGGTTAGGTTATGGAGTTGATGAGACATTTGAAATTGAAAATGGTTCAACTCCATGTGTGAGTTCTGATTCGGCTTGGGTTAGGTTATGGAGTTGATGGGACATTTGAAATTGAAAATGGTTCAACTCTATGTGTGAGTGTTTTAAATGTATAGTTGATTAAGCTAAAATTGTACCCTTGGACTGTGGTGGCGAAGGGCGCAGTTCTGAGGACTAGTTCAGATTGTGGGGAATGCTGCATATTGGTTGAAGCAGAAGTCTCTCAAAGGGTTAACACCAGCAGCCAAAGTTAAAGACGACAGACTGTGCTTCTCACTCAGGCCTTGAGATAACAGCAGCAGCCTGTAGTGTAATCGGATACCTTTCCTTTGAGTCAGTGAACTCCAGCAAAGTTACGTTTTGAATTAATTAAAGGAAACCAGTGGGTTTCTCCACCTCTTTGATAAAAGTTATTATTTTCGAAAGCAATTGATTGAAATTGCCAGAATCTTAAGTTTTACTTACTTGAAATAATGTTTATCTCATTTTATCTGGAGATTAATAGAAACTTAAAGAAGATCACGGACACCATTTTAAAAAGTGTAAATCTGGAGATGATAGTTGACTGTGCCAACATTTTTGTGAATGTAAGAAAAACTTGTTAAAAGAAAAATTGTTAAGATAAAGAATTAATTAAGTTGTAAATGTTATACAAGTTTGTGTTAAGCAAATCGTAAATTTAGTTCTGAGTTGAAATCAGAGCTAAGCTTGCAAGTTGCAGTAATTCAATTTGAATTTTCAAACATTTTTAAGTTTAAAAAAAAACACTGTTAGAACCTTTTCAATCGCTTTGCCAAGAAAAAAACCCCCAAAAAAACGCGCAAGTAGAGACAGGAAAGGCACGGGTGAAACAAAAGATGAGCTACGGAGTTCAATGGCTGGCCTTGAATTGACAGAAAATGATAAATTCAATAATTTAGAAAATGTTCACTAAAAGTTCCGACTGCACCTGTAGCATTGTCTGCACTAATTCCAGAACCACCAGAGTATAATAATTGGTATCCAGTCACTGCTCCCAGATTCCAATTATGCCAGTAACTCAAGCCCTTTTGGGTGATAGTATGGGTCCTGATTTACCATCTTCACGATCAGTAGAGAAAGAGGAGCTCTGTTCCACAAGCCCAGTTAGGTCTAGGACCAGATCTCAGACAGCGAGAGAGGGGCTTGATCCTCACCAGAAACAATTAAGTATACCACCTAAGTCTCTTCAAACTAAGGAGAAACCACAAGGTTCGGGAACAAAGGAAGCTGCAACAGATGATTTTGAAGAGAAAGAACTCCCCCTAGTGACAGGGAGAGACGCTGAAGTCTTGGAACAACCAGGGGAAATAGCTAGAGTGCCCCCTGGTGATATTCGGAGACAGTTGCCGATTAGGAAGATACCAAACCCACCCAAAGGGACCCTCAGCTCCTTTTTATGGCCCACCGTATGCATCAACAGCTGTACAACCACCGCCCGCTCTGAGGGGCCATTGGTCTACTGGGAGAAGAGGACGGGGCAGATATAGAGGGAGCAATGCATGTTTTCATTGCGGCCGTGCAGATCACTGGCAACAGGAATGCCCCTTTAAAAGACAGGCAGGGAAGGAGATTATCCGACCCAAAGGAGGGGGTACCCACCAAGGGGAGGACAGACGAGATACACTGACTTCTCCCAGGAAAACCCTTTCCCAACACAGGATTGACTAGCTAATTTAGTCATAAGGACTCTCCAATCGGACAGGGAACCTATTATCTCTCTGCAGATAGGAGATCAACATCACTCATTTGTAATCGACACTGGAGCAGCCATGTCTTCTGTGCAATCAGAACTTCGACTACCACTATCCGACCACACGCAGCAATTGTCGGGGTACCAAGGACAGGTGTGTGAGTATCCTATTTCTGAACCTGTGACAGTCACTTACGAGAATAAGTCTGCAGATCATCAGTTTGTACTGACTACTGGATTGGACTGTAACTTGTTGGCCCGAGATTTACTGTGTATCTTCCAGCTACAGCTAGAGTGCGGAGACGAGGGGGTAACGGTTAAATCATGGAGGATGAGACAACAGTGCTATATTTCTATCACCCCCCAGTGGTGGACGTTAGACATTGAACATTCACTGCATCACGTTACCCTGGCCTATGACAGAACCGGACAAAACAGGGAGTTGGAGGACAAATACCGGCCATTAATTGGGACCGAATGGCCAGTCAAGGTTACAGCCACAGTCACGGGAAAAGAAGGTACAGCCGATTTTGTTACAATATCACCACATTTATGGCCGCAGTCAGCTTCGGTAAGCCATCATATTACACGTCAGGTCCACGACCAGTACCATGCCAGGGATCTGGGGCGAATGGTAAGGAGGGCAGTGGATCATTCGGATCCAACAGAAGTACGCACTTCAAGTCATGCCGGACGGCACTGCCATAAAACATTTTGAGGTCCCTGAAACAATTAACAATCGACTGCAGCATCACTGGGGACATGATGTGTTGGAATATGTCAATCCACAGGTCTGGGCGGAATACCCATCACAAGTGGGAAAGACAAATGTTACACCTATCAAGGTAATGATTAAGGATCATGTAAAGCTACCTTCCATTCTGCAATACCCCCTGAAATCCCAAGCTGCCCCGTCTATAGACAAATTAATTCAAGAGCTGTTGCAACAGGGTATTTTGGTCCCTTGCCAATCAGAATGTAACACCCTCATACTTGCTATGCCTAAACCAGCCAAACCAGACCAGTACCGATTAGTACAGGATTTACGTTCAATCAATGCCATCGCATAGCCGTTACATGCTCTCACCCTCCAACAGGATATTACGGTGTAGAGCTCCCACTCGGTCATCGCACTACTGAGGCAACTGCAGACTCAGCATCTTACTGCAGCTCATCAGAATAGGTATGAGATATACCTTTTGAACAATCCACGTCTGACATTTAAATACTGTATCACTATCAATCCAGCCTGTTTTCTTAGTGGTCCCCCTGTCCATGAAGACGCACCTGGCCACGACTGTTTAGCCTTGATTCAGGAAACTACCACAATAAGGGGCGATTTGAGTGACATTTCGTCAGAACAACCTGACATGATTATGTGTGGTCAAATATCCCACCGGGGTTTAGTTAATGACCTACTGCAGGCCCTTCTTATGCCCGCGCAGATTTCCATTATTAAATGCGCTGCCCACACAAATGGTAAGACCCCAGTTGACGTTGGTAATGAACGAGCAGATTGTGCAGCGTGGACAGCCGCGCAAATTCAGCAAGTGATGGTGCCTAAGATGTTAAGTCAGACTAAACGATCTACTATAAATATGTCTGCTTCTGACAAGTCAATGCCAACCATCCAAGACGTCATAAGGTTACAGGAGGACGCTCCTGAGAGTGATAAACAAATGTGGAAACGGTTAGGTTGTACATATGATTCTGTTTCCTCTTTATGGACCACGCCTGCACATCAGACTTGTATGTCTGATGTACTGGCTTTATGGGTCATTGAATGTGTACACTTTGCAACTCATTGTGGGGCTCGAGGGACTAGTGATTTGTTGCTGGACACTTGGTGGCACCCTAAAATGCAGGGGTTGGGCCAGAGTATCAGTAATCGGTGTTTGATTTGTCAGCAATATAACACCGGAAAAGGTATCCCTTGTGGGAAGGGGCAAACCCCGTTGGCCAGTGGTCCCTTTGAGACGCTCCAAATGGATTACATTGAGTTGGAAAGGTGTCAATGTTATAAATATGTTTTGGTCATTGTGGAGGTGTTCAGCAGATGGGTTGAGGTGTATCCGACTATCGATAATAAAGCTGCTACTGTGGTTAAAGTCTTGATGCGGGAAATCATTCCCCGGTACGGTATGCCAGCTCAGTTGAGTTCTGATAACGGGCCTCATTTTCTTGGACAGATTAACCTGCCTCCCTTCTCCAGTGCTATTTTACAGGTGTGGAGCATGATGGGGTGGCTACGCACCGTCTGTGTGATATTTGGCCTCACCTCGCTTGGAGTGTTATTGGCGATGGACATGGAAAAGGGGAATATTATCTATGTTTGTAACCCCAACCATTCTACAAGGATATTTCACTTATGCAAAGGTGATGTTCTTCGCTGCCCCCATATACGAGGACATGGTATCGACTCATGGAAGGTCGTCAAAGTTAAGGAGAATGCAGGACTCATGAAGCAATTGCACCGGTCCCGGCGATGGGAAGGGAATATTATATGGACATTGCCTTGTTTTTGGAATACATGTAAATTTGATTTTGGATGTGTTAAGATTGGTGCAATAAAGGTAACATCAGGTCATCAGGAGAGCGTAGGAAGAGGCTATGAGAAAGAGAAAGGGACTAGAGAGAGGACGGGGCGTGTGAGAAGGGAAGTACAGCTAGAACGTAGATTACCGGGAGATACACTTAAGTTAGTTAAAGGCCAAACTGAGGAAAACCTGGGTAGTATGAATCTCTTCTACCAGATTTACCACCGCTTGTATGGCCAAGGACGGGTTGTCTGCTACCCGAACCCCGCAGCGGTGTCTAGGTTATTTTCTGTTTCACCGCTTTGGGGCACTCCCCAAACGGTGGTTCATTGTCAGCGTTCCGAGCCACTGCCCGAGCAAGTCACTCTTCCTTACGATCCGGGTTCAGCACCACCGGCTATTTGCCTTCCCCTTCCTCGGGATAATCCCCACTCACAGTATGATAGGCTGCAACGGTGGCGGGCGTATATACCTAGCCACTTCACTCCCAATAGGGATTCCCGGTCGTACGAGAATTGCTTCAGCAGTGAAGGATACGGCTGTTTGCTGGTAGAGGTGGACACGAATATAACATGTCTGTTCCCCACCTGTACGGACAGGAGGTACCATATCACCCAGGCGTCTGGCCAATGCGTTTGTTACAACACCACTTGCGTTCCATTGAACGCCGGCCTCCAGCTCCTTTGTGCCTGGGCGAATGTCTCTCATATCACTGTTGGGACTAGGGCTTTCCGCATTGCTAGGCGGCCCGAATGGGCGTTCCGAAGCTGGATAAACTGGGCTACTGGGGGATCCTTACGCAACCGATATACTGATTGTGATGCTAGCCTGCACACGGAGCAAGGATACTACTTTTTATTTAAAATGGCACAGTGACCAACGTTTTGTCACCCCATTTCCCCGCCAAATTGCTATTGGGACTCTTGTCCCTACCACAGTCCCCTGCCCTTCGGCGTGGAAGCTGCACAATCAGTTAGCACGCCGGGCAGTCTCGGCTGAATTTTGCGAGAACTGGAAAAAACCTCAGGTTCTTGCACCCAACCGGGGCCACTCAGCCGGGTGGGGAATTCTGAGCGTCTTGACACTGGGAGGTGTGTGGGGGATTCCTTGGCTGTCAGCGACAGGAATTATTTTATTTGTGGCCTTACCATCTTGGGAAATGAAACCTTGGGAGCCCTCGGGGCAATAACCAAGGAATTGTCTCAGCTGCGGTTGTTTGCAATGCAGAACCGGTATGCTCTTGACTATCTTCTGGCCCGTGAGGGTGGGGTATGCGCCATAGTACAGGGCAAGTGTATCATGGGAGTTCAGGACTTGACCGCTGACATCACTAAATTTATGGATCATATACGGGATCACCTGGACGGAATGCAGGATCCTGGCTCTTGGGGTAACTGGGGATTTGGAAGTTGGAAGGACTGGTTGATAAATATGGCCATGTGTTTAGTGGTGGCTATCGGCTGCATCTTTGTGGGCCCAGCCATCCTTAAATGTGTGATGGGTAGAATGCGGGGTGCACTGGATAAAATCAACGCCCCTAAAAAACTTAACCGTTAACATCCATGAGGGTGCAGCAGATGAGGCGGGGCTAAGCCAGGAATTGGAAATGCAGCGATGGATCTTTTTATATGAGGAACCGTAGCTATGGATTGGGTAGTTCGGTAAAAGGAGGGAATGACGAATGTGATATGAAATAGTTACTTTAGAGATATTAGTTAATGTAATGTAGAGGTAGGCCAGTTTAATTCTGGTTAGTTCACAGACAAAGGATTTCAGACCGCATGGAAAAGCAGGAAGAGGTGTGTCCACCAAAGCAGGAGAAAAGGATGCTGAGTAATAGGGGCCAGAGGAAGGGATTGGAAGTGAGCCAATCAGAATAGATCAAACAGGTCAGGAGGGATATAGGATGACCTATGGGCATCGAGTATGTGAAACCTGATGCCATTTGAATGTATCAGTACAGATTCCTTTGTCTTATATCCTCACTTGATTCCAGAAGTCCATGGAGCAGAATGTGCTTCATGCTCCTGAGAATTGAGGAAAGTTTGCAAGCTAAATAAAATAACTAATGCTGTACCTGCAAATCCATCTCGACTTTTATTGAGGCCAGACTGACGGGTAAAGAAACTTGGGATTCAACACTTTCTCCCGCTAGCCTTTGATCCCATTCACCCCAAATACTATATCTAGCCGATTCTTGAATATATTCAAAGTTTTAGCATCAACTACTTCCTGTGGTAATGAATTCCACAGGCTCACCGTTCTTCGTGTGAAGAAGTGCCTCCTTGGGCGAGATTGTCCCACCCCCCGCCGGGTCGGAGAATTGCCGGGGGCTGGCGTGAATCCCGCCCCCGCCAGTTGCCGAATTCTCCGGCACCGGATATTCGGCGGGGGTGGGAATCGCGCCGCGCCGGTTGGCGGCCCCCCCCGCGAATCTCAGGCCCGGATGGGCCGAAGTCCCGCTGCTAGGATGCCTGTCCCGCCGGCGTGGATTAAACCACCTCTCTTACCGGCGGGACAAGGCGGTGCGGGCGGGCTCCGGGGTCCTGGGGGGGGCGCGGGGCGATCTGGCCCCGGGGGGTGCCCCCACGGTGGCCTGGCCCGCGATCGGGGCCCACCGATCCACGGGCGGGCCTGTGCCGTGGGGGCACTCTTTTCCTTCCGCCTTCGCCGCGGCCTCCACCATGGCAGTGGCAGAAGAGACTCCCTCCAATGCGCATGCGAGGGAATGCCGTCAGCGGCCGCTAACGCTCCCGCGCATGCGCCGCCCAGCAATGTAATTTCCGCGCCAGCTGGCGGGGCACTTCCGCCAGCTGGCGGGGCGGAAATCAGTCCGGCGCGGGCCTAGCCCCTCAACGTTAGGGCTCGGCCCCCCAAGATGTGGAGGATTCCGCACCTTTGGGGCGGCGCGATGCCCGACTGATTTGCGCCGTTTTTGGCGCCGGTCGGCGGACATCGCGCCGATACCGGAGAATTTCGCCCCTTATCTCTGTCCGAAATGGTTTACCCTGAATCCTCAGGCTGTGACCCCTAGTTCTGGACACACCCATCATTGGTAACATCTTCCCTGCATCTACCCTGTCTAGTCCTGTTAGGATTTTATAAATCTCAATGAGATCCCCCCTCATTCTTTTGAACTCCAGCGAGAACAATCCCAACCGAGTCAATCTCTCCTCATATGACAGTCCCGCCATCCCTGGAATCAGTCTGGTAAACCTTCGCTGCTCTCCCTCGAGAGCAAGAACATCCTTCCTCAGAGAAGGAGACCGAAACTGCCCACAATACTCCAGGTGTGGCCTCACCAAGGCCCTGCATAATTGCAGCAACACATCCCTGCTTCTATACTCGAAACCTCTCGCAATGAAGGCCAACATACCATTAGCCTTCTTTACCGCCTGCTGCACCTGCATGCTTACCTTCAGCGACTGGTGCACAAGGACACCCAGGTCCCGCTGCACACTCCCCTCTCCTAATTTACAACCATTCAGGTAGTAATCTGCTTTCCTGTTTTTGCTTCCAAAATGAATAACCTCACACTTATCTAAATTATACTGCATCTGCCATTGGTTTGCCCACTCGCCCAACCTGTCCAGGTCTTGCTGTAGGATTCCTGCATCCTCGTCACATTTCACCCTCCCACCTAATTTGGTATCATCTGCAAACTTTGAGATGTTACATTTTGTTCCTTCATCCAAATCATTAATATATATTGTGAATAGCTGGGGTCCCAGCACCGATCCCTGTGGTACCCCACTAGTTACTGCCTGCCAATTTGAAAAGGACCCATTAATCCCTACTCTTTGTTTCCTCTCTGCCAACCAGTTTTTGATCCACCTCAATACATTTCCCCCAATCCCATGCGCTTTAATTTTGCACAATAATCTCTTATGCGGACTTTGTCAAACGCCGTCTGAAAGTCCAAATATACCACATCGACTGGCTCCCCCTTATCGACTGTACTGGTTACCTCTTCAAAGAATTCCAACAGATTTGATAAGCATGATTTCCCTTCATAAATCCACGCTGACTCTGACTGATCCTGCCACTGCTTTCTAAATGTTCTGCAATAAAGTCTTTGATAATGGATTCAAGCATTTTCCCCACTACCAATGTTAGGCTTACTGGTCTATAATTCCCTGCTTTCTCTCTACCTCCCTTTTTGAATATCGGAGTGACGTGAGCTACCCTCCAATCTGCAGGGACAGTTCCAGAGTCTATAGAATCCCGGAAGATGACCACCAATGTATCCATTATTTCCAGAGCTCCCCCTTAAGCACTCTGGGATGCAGATTCTCAGGCCCTGAGGATTTATCCGCCTTCAATCCCATCAGTTTTCCCAGCACCATTTCTCTACTAATGTCGACCTCCCTCAGTTCTTCCCTCTCACTAAACCTTTCATTCTCCAACATTTCTGGGATCTGATTTGTGTCCTCATTTGTGAAGTCAGAACCAAAGTATGTATTTAATTGCTCAGCCATTTTGTTGTCCCTTATTATGCATTCCCCGACTTCCGGGTGCGGCTATGCATAGCTAGGTCGCATATTCGGCAGCTCCTGCTTGGAACGGACTTTTGGGCTCTTTTACAGGGCCCCCACGGCATTTGTTTGACATTTCCCGGTGTGGGAAGAAGGCGGCAATATTCCCCCGACAGTGTCCCCCAGGAAGGGTATGTCTCTTGGTTGCCAGACACACGCAGAAACAGTGAAAGATTTGGCTGCAACTACAGGATAAACAGGGCCTCTTCCAGCATGCAGGCGGGGGAAGGGCAAGCTTAAAGCTGCAAGCTGACCTGAGGGCCTGTATCAAAGGTGAATTCTAGCAGCAGAGGGAACAACTGTGAAAAGACCTCATCAAGGCCACTGAAGGGACTTCCGGTTGCGGTGATGCCTAGCTAGCCGCACGCTTCGGCGGCTCCAGCTCCGACGGACCTTCGGGCTCTTTTAAGAGCCCCAACGGGGAATTTTTCGACGACGCAACCCGGTGTGGGGCGTGTGAGAAGGGAGTCCCCCCCAAACGAAGGAGGAAAAAACCGGCGGCGGCGGCTGCAGCGCGAGGAATCGTCGACCAAAGGGTCAGAAAGAGAGAAGTACAAGATGGCGGCGGAGAAAGCGCAGGCGACATGGGGGCCTGAGCATGAAATTGTGAGACGGTGCGTGGAGCTGCTGAAGAGGGAGGTGCTGACCCCGTTGCTACAGGCAATTGAGGGGCTCAAGGAGACATTAAAGACCCAGGAGACAGAGCTCCGTGTGGTGGAGCAGAAGGTGACAGATATTGAGGACGAGATCCTGGGCCTGGCGGTTAAGACACAGACGCACGAGGCACTTCATAAAAAGTGTACTGAAAGGATCGAAGCCCTAGAAAATGGAGCGCGAAGGAAGAACCTTCGGATACTGGGTCTCCCTGAGGGTGTGGAAGGAGTGGACTGTGGAGCGTACGCAAGTACGATGCTGAGCTCACTGATGGGTGCTGAGGCCCCTACGGGCCCCTTGGAGGTGGAGTGGGCAAATCGGATTCCGGCGAGAAGACCAAAAGCGGGAGAACCACCCAGGGCGATAATCGTGCGATTTTACCGCCTTAAGGATAGAGAAGAGGTCCTGAGATGGGCTAAAAAGGTGCGGAGTAGCAGATGGGAGAATGCAGTGGTACGGGTATACCAGGATTGGAGTGCGGAGGTGGCGAGAAGGAGGGCGAGCTTCAACCGAGCCAAAGAGGTGTTGCATAAAAGGAAGGTGAAGTTCGGGATGCTGCAGCCGGCAAGACTATGGATCACGTATCAGGAGAGACACCATTATTTCGAGACGGCGGAGGAAGCATGGACCTTCATCAAAGAAGAGAAATTGGAGCGGAACTGAGGGACTGATGCTGCAGGAAATGTTATTGTTAATGTTACGGTGGAAGTTAATTGAGAAGTAAACAGGGAAGGGGGGAGACATTGGGGAAATGTGGGCGCCGGTGAGGGGGGAAAGACGGGACATAGTTGGAGAATGGGGAAGGGGAGGGGGAGGGGAAAGGGAGCTGCGCCATAAGAGGCGGGTCAGGTAAAGGGATGTTCCCGCACCAGAAAGAATAAGGCGGGAAGACAGGCGCAAGGCGGATGGGAGTTCCCCACATGGGGGGGGGTCGAGGAGTGAGCAGGAGTAGCCGGGGTCAGTTGAAGTCAGCTGACTTACGGAAGTAATATGGGGGGAGCAATCAAGCTAGAAAGAGATCTAGCGGGGAGGGGAGGAGGGAGGGAGAAGGGGGGGGGGGGACAACTGGGTTGCTGCTGCGGAAATCCAAAAGGAAATGGCTAAAGAGTGGGTGGGCGGGGATGGTGTGCGACGCTGGAGGAGCGAGCGGGAGCGCGGAGGCGGGATATGGGACTGGCCTAGAGAAGGTAATGGCTAGTCGACACGGGAGGGGGGCAGGTAGCCCCCTAGTGAGGCTGATCACGTGGAACGTGAGAGGCCTGAACGGACCGATAAAAAGGGCCCGAGTGCTCGCGCATTTGAAAGGACTAAGGGCAGACGTGGTTATGCTCCAAGAGACGCACCTAAAGGTGGCGGACCAAGTTAGGCTAAGGAAAGGATGGGTGGGCCAGGTGTTCCACTCAGGACTGGACGCAAAGAATAGAGGGGTGGCCATTTTGGTGGGGAAACAGGTCGCATTTGAAGCAAAGAACATCGTAGCAGATAGCGGAGGTAGATATGTAATGGTGAGTGGCAGGCTGGAGGGAATGGAGGTCGTGTTGGTTAACGTGTATGCCCCAAACTGGGACGATGCGGGATTTATGAGACGGATGCTGGGGCGTATACCGGACCTGGAGGTAGGAAACTTGATTTTAGGAGGGGACTTTAATACGGTGCTGGACCCGGGGCTAGATAGATCCAGCTCAAGGACCGGAAGAAGGCCGGCAGCGGCCAAGGTACTTAAGGGGTTTATGGACCAAATGGGGGGAGTGGATCCATGGCGATTTCTTAGACCTAGGGCTAGGGAGTATTCCTTCTTCTCCCATGTCCATAAAGTGTACTCCCGGATAGATTTTTTTGTTTTGGGAAGGTCGTTGATCTCTAGGGTGGAAGAAGCTGAGTACTCAGCCATAGCGGTTTCGGATCATGCCCCACATTGGGTGGACCTGGAATTAGGAGAGGAAAGGGAGCAGAGAACACTCTGGCGATTAGATGTGGGACTGATGGCGGATGAGGGAGTGTGTGCAAGAGTGCGGGGGTGTATTGAGAGATACCTGGAGGTCAATGACGACGGCGAGGTCCCTGTGGGAGTGGTATGGGAAGCACTAAAAGCGGTGGTCAGAGGAGAGCTGATCTCCATTGGGGCCCACAAAAGGAAAACAGAGGCCAAGGAAAGGGAAAGATTACTGGGGGAGATTTTAAGGGTGGATAGGGAATTTGCAGAGACCCCGGAGGAGGAATTGTACAGGGAGAGGAGACGACTCCAGACGGAATTTGACCTTCTGACCACCAGAAAGGCGGAGGTACTGTGGAGGAAGGCACAGGGGAGGAGGTATGAATATGGGGAAAAGGCGAGTCGCCTGTTGGCTCATCAATTGCGAAAGAGGGCAGCAGCGAGGGAAATAGGAGGAATTAGAGACGAAAGGGGAGACACGGTGCGAAGGGCAGGAAAGATAAATGAGGTGTTCAAGACCTTCTATGAGGAACTGTATAGGTCTCAACCCCCAGAGGGAGGGGAGGGGATGCGGCAGTTCCTGGACCAATTGAGGTTCCCGAAAGTGGAGGAGCGGGGGGTGGTAGGCCTGGGGGCACCGATTGGGGTGGACGAGGTTATTAAGGGACTGGGAAGCATGCAAGCAGGGAAGGCCCCAGGACCAGACGGGTTCCCGGTGGAGTATTACAGAAAATATGTGGACTTGTTGGCCCCGTTGATGGTGAGGACGTTCAATGAGGCCAGGAAAGGGGGTACTCTACCCCCGACGATGTCGGAGGTGACGATATCGTTAATTTTGAAGAGGGATAAAGATCCGTTGCAGTGCGGGTCCTATAGACCCATTTCATTGTTGAACGTGGACGCCAAATTGTTGGCAAAGGTACTGGCATCGAGGATAGAGGACTGTGTCCCGGGGGTGGTGCACGAAGACCAGACAGGGTTCGTAAAAGGGAGACAACTGAATGTTAACGTGCGACGACTATTAGGGGTGATAATGATGCCCCCAGTGGAGGGGGAGGCAGAGATAGTGGCGGCAATGGACGCAGAGAAGGCATTTGATAGGGTGGAGTGGGAGTATTTATGGGAAGTGTTAAGGAGGTTTGGGTTTGGGAACGGGTTTATTAGCTGGGTTAGACTTCTTTATGGGGCTCCAACGGCAAGCGTAGTTACAGGTCGACATAGATCGGAGTATTTCCGACTATATAGGGGAACAAGACAGGGATGCCCGCTGTCTCCATTGTTGTTCGCGTTGGCAATTGAACCTCTGGCCATGGCGTTGAGAGACTCCAGGAAATGGAGAGGGGTGATTAGAGGGGGAGAAGAACACCGAGTCTCGTTATATGCGGATGACCTATTGTTATACGTGTCGGACCCAGCGGGGGGAATGATAGAGGTTATGCGAATTTTGAGGGGGTTCGGGGATTTCTCGGGGTATAGGCTAAACATGGGAAAGAGTGAATTATTTGTGATACATCCAGGGGACCAGAGTAGAGAGATAGAAGGCCTGCCTCTAAGGAAAGTGGAAAGAAACTTCCGATACCTGGGGATTCAGATCGCTAGGAGCTGGGGAACCTTGCACAGACTTAATCTGACACGGTTGGTAGAACAAATGGAGGAGGACTTCAAGAGGTGGGACATGCAGCCTCTGTCGCTGGCGGGCAGGGTGCAAGCAATTAAGATGATGGTCCTCCCGAGGTTCTTATTTGTATTTCAATGTCTCCCTATACTAATCACTAAGACCTTTTTTAATAAAATAGACAGGAGCATCACGAGCTTCGTGTGGGCAGGGAAAGTTCCGAGAGTAAGGAGGGGGTTCCTTCAGCGTAGTAGGGACAGAGGAGGATTGGCACTACCGAACTTGGGCGATTACTATTGGGCCGCCAATGTGGCAATGATACGTAAATGGATGATGGAGGGTGAGGGAGCGGCGTGGGAAAGACTGGAGAGAAAGTCCTGTAAAGGGACGAGTTTAGAGGCGCTGGTGACGGCGCCGCTACCGATCTCACCTAAAAAGTTTACCACGAACCCGGTGGTGGCGGCAACATTGAATATCTGGGGACAGTGGAGGCGACAGAGAGGGGTGCGGGGAGCCCTGGTGGGGTCCCCAATCAGGAACAACCATAGGTTCGCCCCAGGAAGAATGGATGGAGGATTTCAGAGCTGGTTCCAGTTGGGAATTAGGAGGGTGGGAGATTTATTTATAGATGGGACTTTTGCGAGCTTGGGAGCATTGGAGGAAAAGTATAAGTTGCCCCGGGGAAATTTCTTGAGATATATGCAGGTGAGGGCATTTACTAGACAACAGGTGAGGGAATTTCCATTGCTCCCGACACAGGGGATACAGGACAGGGTGCTTTCAGGGGTGTGGGTCGGAGAGGGCAAGGTGTCAGAGATTTACCGAGAGATGAGGGAAGAGGGGGAGGAGTCGGTGGGCGAACTAAAAGGAAAGTGGGAAGAAGAACTAGGGGAGGAGATAGAGGAGGGTATGTGGGCTGATGCCCTAAGCAGGGTAAATTCCTCTTCCTCATGCGCCAGGCTTAGCCTGATTCAATTTAAGGTGCTACATAGAGCACACATAACGGGAGCAAGATTGAGCAGGTTCTTTGGAGTGGAGGACAAATGTGGGAGGTGTGGCGGGAGCCCGGCAAACCACGCACATATGTTTTGGGCATGCCCGGCACTGGAAGGGTATTGGAAGGGAGTGACGGGAGTGATTTCGCGGGTGGTGAAGGCCCGGGTCAAACCAGGCTGGGGGTTAGCTCTATTTGGAGTTGCGGAAGAGCCGGGAGTGCAGGAGGCGAAAGAGGCCGACGTTGTGGCCTTTGCGTCCCTAGTAGCCCGGCGCAGGATCCTACTCATGTGGAAGGAGGCGAAACCCCCCGGACTGGAGGCCTGGGTAAATGATATGGCGGGGTTCATTAAACTGGAGCAGATAAAGTTTGCCCTGAGGGGATCGGCTCAAGGGTTCACCAGGCGGTGGCAGCCATTTCTCGACTACCTAGGGGAACGTTAGAGGGAAGACAGATGACCAGCAGCAGCAACCCAGGGGGAGGGGGGAGGGGGGGTTTAGTTTAGGTCAAAGATAAAGGGGTTTTGTTACTTGTGTATTGTTTAAAATTTCTGTATTGTTATTGTTGCGTTTGCTTTGTAAGAGGGGAAAAATTGTTGTTTGGGAAAAAATTTTCAATAAAACATTTATTAAAAAAAAGATTAAAAAAAAAAAAAATTATGCATTCCCCTGTTTCTGTCTGCAGTGGGCCTACATTTCTCTTTACCAATCTCTTTCTCTTCACATATCTGTAGACACTCTTAGTGTCAGTCTTTATGTTCCCTGCAAGCTTCCTTTCGAACTGTACTTTCCCCTTCTTAATCAATCCCTTTGTCCTTTGCTGAATTCTAAACTGCTCCCAATCCTCAGCCCTATTATTTTTCTTGGCCAATCTGTATGCTTCTTCCTTGGATCGGATACTATTTCTAATTTCCTTTGTAAACCATGGATTGGCCCTCTTACCCCCTTTGCTTTTGTGCCAGACAGGAATGAACAGTTGCTGTAGTTCCTCCACGCGTTCCTTGAATGTTTGCCATTGTCTATCCACTGTCATCCCTTTAAGTAACTCTCCCCAATCTATCACGCCTCATATCCTCATAATTCCCTTTATTAAGATTCAGCACCTTAGTCTCTGAATCAACTACTTCACTCTCCATCTTGATAAAAATTCCATCATGTTATGGTTGCTCATCCCCAAGGGATCTCGTACAGCCAGGTTGGCAGTGATTCCCTTCTCATTACACAGTACCCAGTCTAAGACGGCCTGCTCTCTCGTTGGTTCCTCCACATACTGGTCAAGAAAACCATCCCGTCTACACTCCAGGAATTCCTCCTCTCCGGCATTGTGGCTAATTTGATTTGCCCAATCTCTGTGAAGATTAAAATGACCCACAATCACCGATATTCCCTATTACATGCATCTCTAATTTCTTGTTTAATGCCATTCCCAACCTCACCACTGCAGTTTGGGGTCTATATGTGACACCCACTAATGTTTTTTGCCCCATGGTATTTCTCAACTCTCCCCATACAGACTCCACATTGTCAGAGCTAATATTCTTTCTCACTATTGTGTTAATTTCCTCTTTAACCAGCAGGGCCACACCTCCACCTTTTCCTTTATGCCTGTCCTTCCTAAATACTGAGAACCCTGGGACATTCCCATCCCTGGTCCCCCTGCAGCCATGTCTCCGTAATCCCAATTATATCAGACCCATTTATATCCATCTGCGCGATTAGTTTATCCACGTTATTGCGAATGCTCCGTGCAGTAAGGCACAGAGCCTTTAAGTTTGTCTTTTTCACAATGCTGGTCTTGCTCCCAATATTTTTCTCTCCTGCCCTGTTTGAATTTTCCCCTTGGTTTCTCCACCTGTCACTTTTCTTATTCACTTTTCTATCTTTTGCTTTTGTCCTTGCTCCCTCTTTCTCTGACTCCTAGCGTAGGTTCCCATCCCCCTGGCATTTTAGTTTAAACCCTCCCCAACTGCTCCAGCAAATAGCCCCCCTGGGAGAGGTCTGGACAGGGCAGATAGGGAGGATCTCATTATTGGAAGGATTGAGAACCGGAGGACTCAGACGGAAATTGATTGATCGAAGATACAAAGGCAACATGAGGAGAATCTATTTCACACAGCGAGCGGTTAGGATCTGGAATGCGCTGCCTGAGAGAATGGGATAGGCATTGAAGAGGGAGTTCAACAACTATCTGAAAGGGACAAATTGCAGGTTTACGGAAAAGGGCTGGGGATTGACAGTAGGTGAATTGCTTTGACAGAGAGGCAGCAAGGACACACTGCCAGATGGCCTTGTGTGCAGCAACTATTCTATGACTCCCAGAACTCTGTGTTTCTCCAATTATTGCCTCTTGTACATCTCTTTCTCCCTCCGCTCCATCAGTGGCCTTGCTCTTGGGTGTCTAGGCCCCTCCACCCTGGATTTCCCTGGGTTGGAATGAAGAAGCCATTCAGCGCTTTGAGTCTGTTCCATCAATCTGTTAGATTCTGGCTGATATCATTGGGTCAGAGTTTCACAGCACGGAAAGAGTCAGTGCTGGGCATGAAGCACCGAGCTACTCTAATCCCATTTTCCAGCACTGGGTCCGTAGCCTTGTAGGCGATGGCACTTCAATCGCTCATCTAAATACTTCTTAAATGGTGTGAGGGTTCCCGCCTCTGCCACCATTTCAGGCAGCGAGTTCCAGACTCCCACCCCCCTCTGGGTTGTGGTAGTCACCACTGTTGTTTTATATTGTATATATGGGTATTACGGTAAGGCCCCTGTACTACAGGTACGGGGGTAGATCCCTGCCTGCTGGCTCCACCCAGGAGGCGGAGTATAAATGTGTGTGCTCTCCGAACAGCAGCCATTTAGTAAGTTGCTGTAGGAGGCCACACATCTCTGCGTAATAAAGCCTTGATTACATTCTACTCGCGTCTCGTCGTAATTGATAGTGCATCATGGGTGAAAAAGCTTTTCCTCAAATCCCCATTTACCCTCTTTGCTCCATACACCTGACATCTTTAACTAACAAAAAGCCTTTATCTTCAACTTGCAATCGTCTCCGAGTATCCACACCTTTTGGAGAGAATTCTGGGACTTTGTCTCAAAAAGCAATAACACTTGTGAATGCTTTGGGTTTAATTTGAAGATCATATCCCTTTGTTTCGATTCTGCCCCCAGACGTGGGTGGTTCCTCGCTATCTACCCTATCGACTCTGTTTAACATTTTAAACATCTCAGTCATATTAACCTCCTAAACTCAGGGGAATACAAGTCAAGTTGATGAAACCTCTCCTTTAAACCCTGATCTCTTTCTGATGAATCTGCTTTGCACCCGCTCCGGGATTGAAACTCACAACGTCAGGGTTGCTAGTTCAGACCCATGTCTGTTACCCAAGTGTAGATGATTCACGTGGACCAAAGTTAATTTCACATACTCGACTTCAGAAGACGAGTGCGGATGTTGATAAGGTCGAGACTTACCCGGACATGGTTCCCCATCGATGTGATAGCCAATCTTCTCAAATCCTGCAACAATGTTCCCTTGTAGTTCAATATTAGAGCCATGATTTATCTTTAAACATCAAAAAAGATCCAATTACAATCTTTACAACATGTTGCCTTTTTCCAGAATAATTTTGAATGTAAATCCCCAAAAAAGGTGTGCAACAAGGACACAAGTCATTCATTGCAATCAGCGTCGATGTAACCACTCATTACCGACACATCCTGCATGTCAACAGTGGGCCGGCCAGAAGGTTCTCCCATTCAGTCTCACTCCAGGGTTCAAGGACACATCAAGGCTGAGGCTCTAATTATCATCCTTTGTATTAAACTCTGGGAGCAGACGGGGGTGCAGTGGTGATATCACTGGACTCGCAATCCAGAGGTCCGGGCTAATGTTCTGGGGACAAGGGTTCAAATCCCACCCCCGGCAGCTGGTGGAATTTAAATTCAATTAATAAATCTGGAATATAAATCTAGTCTCAGTAATGGGCGGCCATGAATCGACCATCGATTTCTGTTCAAAACCCATCTTATGTCCTTTCGGGAAGGAAATCTGCCGTCTTGGTCTGGCCTGGTGTACGTCTGACTCCAGACTCACAGAGATGTGGTTGACTCTTAATGGCTGAGCTGGCCACTCAATTCAAGGGAAATTAGGCTTGCATTCCATGAAAGAATGAAGAAAAAAAAGTTTCCAAGATCACAAAAAACATTTTATGAAGTTGCAATCACAGTGCTGGTTGCGGGATCTTGCTGTGCACACATTGGTTGTTTATTTTCTTAAACTACAGCAGTGCCTTCAATGGCTTTAAGGTACTCCGTGTTGTCCGGTGATCATTAAAGGCGATATGTAAATGCAAGCCTTTCCTTCTTATTACTCCTTAAATTTCTTGAGATTCAATTGGATTAGTCCGAAACGCAATGGTAGCGAGCAGGGTAGGGGTCAAAGCGCAAAGCCAGGGTAAGAGTTCAGGGCAGATAGTGGAACTAGGGGTCAGAGTGTAGGGCAGGGTTCAGAGTGTGAAACTAGGGTCAGAGTGTCAGAGGGCAGGGATGCTAACCTCCATTGCCAAGGTTTTGTAATAGTAATTTTAATAATAATCTTTATTGTCACAAGCAGGCTGACATTATCACTACAATGAAGTTACTGTGAAAAGCCCCTAGTCGCCACATTCCGGCGCCTGTTCGGGTACACGGAGGGAGAATTCAGAATGTCCAAATTCCCTAACAGGACGTCTTTCGGGACTTGTGGGAGGAAACCGGAGCACCCGGAGGAAACCCACGCAGACACGGGGAGAACGTGCAGACCCCGCACAGACAGTGACCCAAGCCGGAATCGAACCTGGGACCCTGGAGCTGTGAAGCAACTGTGCTAAAATGTTGAACTGAAGAAGTCCTCAATCTTGCCCAGAATGAACACATCACCGTAGCCCATTGGTATGAAGCGGATAAATAAAGTTATTATACTGCTGGGGCGGAATTCTCCCCCCCCCCCCCAACGCCGGGTGGGAGAATCGCCGGAGCGTCACGCCGCCCCGACACCCGCACGCGATTCTCCCCCCCCCCCCAAAACCAGCGCGGCGGGAATCACGGCTGGCCGCTGGGAGAATCGCCGCTTGCCGTTTGTAACGGGCGAGCGGTGATTCTCCGGCCCGGATGGGCCGAGCGGCCTGCCCAATACGACAGGTTCCCACCTGGTCGCTGCCGGCGGGAACAGCGTGGGAACGCTGGGGGGGGGCGGCCTGTGGGGGGAAGGAGGGGGGTTCCTGCACCGGGGGGGGGGCCTCAAATGGGGTCTGGCCCGCGATCGGTGCCCACCGATCGGCGGGCTGGCCTCTCTGAAGGAGGACCTCCTTTCCTCCGCTGCCCCGCAAGATCCGTCAGACATCTTCTTGCAGGACGGCCTTGGGGAGGACGGCAACCGCGCATGCGCGGGTCACGCCAGTCACGCGGCGCCGGCCGCGTCGTTTACGCGGCACCAGTAATTGACGCGACGCCGCTCCTAGCCCCCGGGGACGGGAGAATAGGGGGCTGGGTGCGGGCTCTGCGCCGGGGTAAAACACTCCGGTTTTCACTCCGGCGTCGGCACGTAGACTCCCGATGGGAGAATTGCGCCCCTGGTGTTTGAGAAATGGGCTTGCATTTCGATTATACACTCGAGACTAAATGATGAGTAATTATTTAATTTGATTTTAATGCGATTTCCTTCCACCGCCTATCCCGGAGCTGCCGGACTTTCCTCCCCATTGTCAACTGGATGGGATTCTTGGGAATTCTGTAATGTCAGGTGATCCTCACTATAGGATGAAAATGCAACTAAACTCCCCGGGATCAAGAGAACATTCATAAGCTCATAAGATATGAGAGCAGAATTAGGCCATTCGGCACATCGAGTCTGCTCCGCCATTCTATCATGGCTGATATATTCCTTGCCTTGTTTAAATGTACTCTCCCCCCGCCCCCACTCCCCCTGCCCCCCTCCCCCCCCCCCAACGCCCCCCACCTCCCCCCGGCCCCGCCACCTCCCTGCCCCCTCCCCCCATCTTCCACCGGCCCCTCCACCTCCCTTTATCAAACATTTAGATTTAACCTCAATCGCTGCCGTCCATGTGAGAGAATCTGACGGCCACAAAGCCAGAACCACCAGGTTTCTCCGGGCTCGATTCCTGTCACCCCACAGTCTGATTCCTAGAGAAGGTGAGAACAGCTGATTAACGTCCAGCCTCAAACTGCAATTAAAGCCATTTTCTGAATGATTATACATAGAACAGTACAGCACAGAACAGGCCTTGTCCCTGATAAAAGTACAAATATCGCACATCAACATTCCGTGCCGACACTCTTCGCACCAAGTCTTGACTTTGTGTAAGAGTTTAAGGACAGCCCCTCTGTATTATAGAGAACTAACTCACAATCACCTGTTCTACAACTTCACACACAATTCAACATCTACGCTCGGTATTTATCAACAGAGATCAGGCGGATTACCTTCTCCGAGAGTGTGGTGTATGACGTTATCATCAACATTAAGGCCATTTGTTGCAAACACTCCAATCGCAGGAGCGAATCCATGATGAAACGCACATCCCCGAATGTAAGAATCATTTCCTACGATCTGGAAAGAGTAATTGACAGTGAATCAGCTCCGGATCCATTTCCCAACATCCCAAAACAGGTCGATACTGAGTCCAGACTTGGCAGGGGGATGAACTGTGATATCCCCTCACTCCCCCTGACTTAATCCCAATATTCCATCCACTTCTATGCCTCTGTCATTATTGAAAATGACCCCAAACATTTAATTTTGTCCCAACTAAAGAGTTAGAAACTAATAGTTTACAAACTATTGAGAGGAACAAGTTTGTGACTCAATGCTGAGGTGAAGGGGATGAATCCCAAAGCCTCAGGTACCTCGGGAATCTGCACATTAGAGTGAGGCTAGCTGGGCAGTGCGGTAGCGCAGTGGTTAGCACTGTTGCCTCACGGCGCCAAGGTCCCAGTTTCGATCCCGGCTCCAGTTCACTGTCAGTGTGGAGTTTGCACATTCTCCCCGTGTCTGCGTGGGTCTCACCCCCACAACCCAAAGATGTGCAGGGTAGGTGGATTGGCCAACGCTAAATTGCCCTTAATTGGAAAAAACGAATTGGGCACTCTAAATTAAAAAGAAAAAGAGTGAGACTAACCGTTTCGCTCGAATATGCTGCCCACAATGAACGGGATTCACATCGCAACGTCGTGCGAGATCGCGTAGGATCTCCGGAGGCGTTATGAGCCAGATAGATCCCGGGAGCAGGGTTTCCCAGCTTTTATTGGCCATGCTGCATCGCGGTGAGCTGCTTTTCGGGTGCAGCGTGGCCATTGGATCGCACCCAGAACCTCTCCTCCTTACTGGGATATATTGTTGCTGAGAGTCATGAATTACTGCTTTAAATGTCTGCCATTGCTTGATTATTGCCTTTCCTGTTAATCTATCTGCCCAGTCCACTTCAGCTAACACTATCCTCATTTCGTTGTAATTCCTTTTATTTAAGTTAAACTCAGTTGTTTCTGACCAAGTTTCTCATTCTCAAACTGAATATTAAATTCTAACATGTTATGATCACTACTTCCTCGGGGATCTTTTGCTCCGAGGTCATTTATTAAACCTGCCTCATTACCCATTAACAGATCCAAGACAGCCTGTTTCCTGGTTGGCTCCATGACATATTGCTCTAGGAAACTATCCCCTAATGCACTATGAAGTATTTGTCTTAGCTGCTCTTTCCAACTTGATTAACCCAATCAACATGAAGATTAAAGCCACCCATAATTATTGCTCTATTCTTTTTTACATGTTCCTATACTTGTTCCCACAGTGTGGCTGCTGCTTGGGGGTCTGTACACTACTGCTACCAATGTCTATTTTCCCTTGCTGTTTTTTACCTCCATCCAAATGGACTCCACATCGTACAAGTATAGATCGTCGCTCACAACTGTCCTCATTTTATCTCTTATTAACAGTGCTACCCCACCACCTTTTAATTCCCTCTTGTCTTTCTAAAAGGTCAAATATCCCTGAATATTAAATTCCCAGTTTTGATCTCCTTGTAACCATGTTTCTGTAATGACTATGAGATTATATCCATTTACCATTTGCACCGTCAGCTCATCTACTTTATTCTGACTGCTTAGTGCACTAAGATACAAAGCCTTTAGGCTTGTCTTTTTGCATTTTTAATCATCCTAACTTTTCTTTGGACTGTGGCCGTATTTGCGTCTCACCTTCGGTTACCCTGTGTACTGTTTTTGCAGTTCACTGATCTTTCTTTTATTACAGTCCTTGTTTCTCTTTCCCTTGTCCCCCTGCTTAGGCTCCCATCTCTCCGACATTCTATTTTAAAGCCTCCCCATCACTGTAGCAAATACCTGCACAAGGGCATCAGTCCCGGTCCTGCCCAGGTGTAACACCTGCAGTTTGGCCCACCTCCCCCAGAACTGGTTCCAATGCCCCAGGAATCTGAAACCCTCCCCCTCACACAATCTCTTCAGCCACGTAACCATCCGATACATCCTACTATTCTTATTCGGACTAACATCTGGCACAGGCAGTAATCCTGAGATCACTACCTTTGAGGTCCGACTTTCAACTTCCTTCCTAACTCCCTATATTCTGCTTTTAGGAGCTCATCCTATGTTGTTGGTACCGATGTGCCTTGACCCTAGTACCGGGTTGGGGGTGGGGGCAACATACCATCCTGGAGTCTCATTTGTGGTCACATAAATGCCTGTCTATTCCCTGAGGGAATACTTGGCTTTTGCTGCTTTCCCAAGAGGCCATACCCCTCAACAGTATCCAAAGCAGCATATCTGTTTTTCAGGGGAATGGTCATAAGAGACTCTTACACTGCCTGCCTAGTCCTCTTGAGCTGCCTGGTGATCATCCATTCCCTTCCTGTCCATAGAGTCTGCGTTTGCGGTGTGCCGGCCTCTCGATACGTGCTATCCATGATACTCTCCGCCTCGTGGATGCTCCACAGTGTTCCCAATTGCCGCTCCAGCTTCGCAATTCAGGTTTTCAGGAGTTGCAGCTGAAGACACTTCCTGAACACATGTTGGCCCCAGGAGCTGGAAATGTTCCCACATCGTGCAGGAGGAGCACACCACAAGGTGAGCTCTCTTGCCCTGACTTAACCCTTTAAATTAAATCTTTGGAAGATGCTTAATATCCAACAATATCAATTACTCTCGGACCCTTCTTTCCTGGTCTTCGTGACTACTGAATATCGCCCTTACAGATTATAAACCACAAAAACGCAAACAAACTACAAGTGAGAAAGTAGGAAATACCAATCCGACCTTACCCACTAATTACCAATCAGCTCTCTCCCTTGTAGCCTCTACTGCTGCAGCAGAGCAAGTCCACTCTGCACCGTTCCCACTGTGCTCCAGTTTCCTGATACCCACACTCACTCTGGCTGTGTCTCACTTGGATGTGTTCTCTCCCTCTGCTTAGGCGTAAACCTCTCTCTAAGCAGTTAAACCTCCCCATTACTAGCTGCCCGCCTCGTTGGGGTGAGTGACGTAGCTGGGCTCTGAACCCCATCGATCAACACGGCTCAGGTCACAAAACTCACATGCTGCCTGTCTGGCCTCGTAGTTTTCAGACCGGGTCCACCTCCATTCCTGACCTCAGCCCCAGAGCTGGATTCCGGGTCAGCATTCAATGGGATCCCCTTGTCCGGTGGGGTGACTTACCCCCTCACACCCCCCATTATAAAGTTGGAGGGAGCCAATAAAACTTGCCAGTGTTTAAACTACTTCAGTTTCCAGTATTGGCCCCCACCCTGAACAGGAACACAAACTCAGAATATTCATCTATGTGCAAACAAAACGGACCAATTCAAATAATATCTTTACACACCTCTCCAAGATTTAGAAAAGCCACAGAATATCGTGGGTCGTAGTAATCTCGGTAACCATTCTGTCCGCTGTGATAAAACTCAACATCCTCAATTCTGGCTTGACCTATGGAATAGACAACAGCGAAAAAAATTACATCTACAAGATGTGGAAAGAGAGGAAGAAATTTCAAGACCGGTTTGTGAATCCATTCTCATCGGTCAGGGTGATATCTCAGGTAGGTTGTGGGCACTGGATGCACTTTAATCAATCTGTAATTTCAAACAAAACTAAAACCTTGCACCTTTTGTACAAAACATGAGTGTAAAGAGCTGAGGAATTTCAGATCAACGTGTTAATATGGCTGTTGTGAGATCATGCATGCAATCCTAACACAGCAGTGTTTATGGGGTTAACACGGCAGTGTTTATGGGGTTAACACAGTAGTGTTTATGGGGTTAACACGGCAGTGTTTATGGGGTTAACAGAGCAGTGTGTGTGGGGTTAACACAGCAGTGTTTATGGGGTTAACACGGCAGTGTTTATGGGGTTAACACAGCAGTGTTTATGGGGTTAACACAGCAGTGTTTATGGGGTTAACACGGCAGTGTTTATGGGGTTAACACGGCAGTGTTTATGGGGTTAACACAGCAGTGTGTGTGGGGTTAACACAGCAGTGTGTGTGGGGTTAACACAGCAGTGTTTATGGGGTTAACACAGCAGTGTTTATGGGGTTAACACGGCAGTGTTTATGGGGTTAACACGGCAGTGTTTATGGGGTTAACACAGCAGTGTTTACAGGGTTAACACAGCAGGGTTTGTGGGGTTAACACAGCAGTGTGTGTGGGGTTAACACGGCAGTGTTTATGGGGTTAACACAGCAGTGTGTGTGGGGTTAACACAGCAGTGTGTGTGGGGTTAACACAGCAGTGTTTATGGGGTTAACACAGCAGTGTTTACGGGGTTAACACAGCAGTGTTTATGGGGTTAACACAGCAGTGTGTGTGGGGTTAACACAGCAGTGTTTACGGGGTTAACACAGCAGTGTTTATGGGGTTAACACAGCAGTGTGTGTGGGGTTAACACAGCAGCGTATATGGGGTTGACACAGCAGTGTGTGTGGGGTTAACATAGCAGTATTTATGGGGTTAACACAGCAGTGTTTATGGGGTTAACACAGCAGTGTTTATGGGGTTAACACAGCAGTGTGTGTGGGGTTAACATGGCAGTGTTTATGGGGTTAACACAGCAGTGTGTGTGGGGTTAACACAGCAGTGTTTATGGGGTTAACACGGCAGTGTTTATGGGGTTAACACGGCAGTGTTTATGGGGTTAACACGGCAGTGTGTGTGGGGTTAACACAGCAGTGTGTGTGGGGTTAACACAGCAGTGTGTGTGGGGTTAACACAGCAGTGTGTGTGGGGTTAACACAGCAGTGTTTATGGGGTTAACACAGCAGTGTTTATGGGGTTAACACAGCAGTGTGTGTGGGGTTAACACAGCAGTGTTTATGGGGTTAACACGGCTGTGTGTGGGGTTAACACAGCAGTGTTTATGGGGTTAACACAGCAGTGTTTATGGGGTTAACACGGCAGTGTGTGTGGGGTTAACACAGCAGCGTTTATGGGGTTAACACAGCAGTGTTTATGGGGTTAACACGGCAGTGTGTGTGGGGTTAACACAGCAGTGTTTATGGGGTTAACACAGCAGTGTTTATGGGGTTAACACGGCAGTGTGTGTGGGGTTAACACAGCAGTGTTTATGGGGTTAACACAGCAGTGTTTATGGGGTTAACACGGCAGTGTGTGTGGGGTTAACACAGCAGTGTTTATGGGGTTAACACGGCAGTGTGTGTGGGGTTAACACAGCAGTGTTTATAGGGTTAACACAGCAGTGTTTATGGGGTTAACACAGCAGTGTTTATGGGGTTAACACAGCAGTGTTTATGGGGTTAACACAGCAGTGTTTGTGGGGTTAACACAGCAGTGTGTGTGGGGTTAACACAGCAGTGTTTATGGGGTTAACACAGCAGTGTTTATGGGGTTAACACAGCAGTGTTTATGGGGTTAACACAGCAGTGTTTATGGGGTTAACACAGCAGTGTTTATGGGGTTAACACAGCAGTGTGTGTGGGGTTAACACAGCAGTGTTTATGGGGTTAACACAGCAGTGTTTATGGGGTTAACACAGCAGTGTGTGTGGGGTTAACACAGCAGTGTTTATGGGGTTAACACAGCAGAGTTTATGGGGTTAACACAGCAGTGTTTATGGGGTTAACACAGCAGTGTGTGTGGGGTTAACACAGCAGTGTTTATGGGGTTAACACAGCAGTGTGTGTGGGGTTAACACAGCAGTGTGTGTGGGGTTAACACAGCAGTGTTTATGGGGTTAACACAGCAGTGTTTATGGGGTTAACACAGCAGTATTTATGGGGTTAACACAGCAGTGTGTGTGGGGTTAACACAGCAGTGTTTATGGGGTTAACACTGCAGTGTTTATGGGGTTAACACAGCAGTGTGTGTGGGGTTAACACAGCAGTGTTTATGGGGTTAACACAGCAGTGTGTGTGGGGTTAACACAGCAGTGTTTATGGGGTTAACACAGCAGTGTTTATGGGGTTAACACAGCAGTGTTTATGGGGTTAACACAGCAGTGTGTGTGGGGTTAACACAGCAGTGTTTATGGGGTTAACACAGCAGTGTGTGTGGGGTTAACACAGCAGTGTTTATGGGGTTAACACAGCAGTGTGTGTGGGGTTAACACAGCAGTGTTTATGGGGTTAACACAGCAGTGTGTGTGGGGTTAACACAGCAGTGTGTGTGGGGTTAACACAGCAGTGTTTATGGGGTTAACACAGCAGTGTTTATGGGGTTAACACAGCAGTATTTATGGGGTTAACACAGCAGTGTGTGTGGGGTTAACACAGCAGTGTTTATGGGGTTAACAGTGCAGTGTTTATGGGGTTAACACAGCAGTGTGTGTGGGGTTAACACAGCAGTGTTTGTGGGGTTAACACAGCAGTGTGTGTGGGGTTAACACAGCAGTGTTTATGGGGTTAACACAGCAGTGTTTATGGGGTTAACACAGCAGTGTTTATGGGGTTAACACAGCAGTGTGTGTGGGGTTAACACAGCAGTGTTTATGGGGTTAACACAGCAGTGTGTGTGGGGTTAACACAGCAGTGTTTATGGGGTTAACACAGCAGTGTTTATGGGGTTAACACAGCAGTGTTTATGGGGTTAACACAGCAGTGTGTGTGGGGTTAACACAGCAGTGTGTGTAGGGTTAACACAGCAGTGTTTATGGGGTTAACACAGCAGTGTTTATGGGGTTAACACAGCAGTGTGTGTGGGGTTAACACAGCAGTGTGTGTGGGGTTAACACAGCAGTGTTTATGGGGTTAACACAGCAGTGTTTATGGGGTTAACACAGCAGTGTTTATGGGGTTAACACAGCAGTGTGTGTGGGGTTAACACAGCAGTGTTTATGGGGTTAACACAGCAGTGTGTGTGGGGTTAACACAGCAGTGTGTGTAGGGTTAACACAGCAGTGTTTATGGGGTTAACACAGCAGTGTTTATGGGGTTAACACAGCAGCGTGTGTGGGGTTAACACAGCAGTGTTTATGGGGTTAACACAGCAGTGTTTATGGGGTTAACACAGCAGTGTGTGTGGGGTTAACACAGCAGTGTGTGTGGGGTTAACACAGCAGTGTTTATGGGGTTAACACAGCAGTGTGTGTGGGGTTAACACAGCAGTGTTTATGGGGTTAACACAGCAGTGTTTATGGGGTTAACACAGCAGTGTGTGTGGGGTTAACACAGCAGTGTGTGTGGGGTTAACACAGCAGTGTTTATGGGGTTAACACAGCAGCGTTTATGGGGTTAACACAGCAGTGTGTGTGGGGTTAACACAGCAGTGTTTATGGGGTTAACACAGCAGTGTTTATGGGGTTAACACAGCAGTGTGTGTGGGGTTAACACAGCAGTGTTTATGGGGTTAACACAGCAGTGTTTATGGGGTTAACACGGCAGTGTGTGTGGGGTTAACACAGCAGTGTTTATGGGGTTAACACAGCAGTGTGTGTGGGGTTAACACAGCAGTTTTTATGGGGTTAACACAGCAGTGTGTGTGGGGTTAACACAGCAGTGTTTATGGGGTTAACACAGCAGTGTTTATGGGGTTAACACAGCAGTGTTTATGGGGTTAACACAGCAGTGTGTGTGGGGTTAACACAGCAGTGTGTGTAGGGTTAACACAGCAGTGTTTATGGGGTTAACACAGCAGTGTTTATGGGGTTAACACAGCAGTGTGTGTGGGGTTAACACAGCAGTGTTTATGGGGTTAACACAGCAGTGTTTATGGGGTTAACACAGCAGTGTTTATGGGGTTAACACAGCAGTGTTTATGGGGTTAACACAGCAGTGTGTGTGGGGTTAACACAGCAGTGTTTATGGGGTTAACACAGCAGTGTGTGTGGGGTTAACACAGCAGTGTGTGTAGGGTTAACACAGCAGTGTTTATGGGGTTAACACAGCAGTGTTTATGGGGTTAACACAGCAGTGTGTGTGGGGTTAACACAGCAGTGTTTATGGGGTTAACACAGCAGTGTTTATGGGGTTAACACAGCAGTGTGTGTGGGGTTAACACAGCAGTGTGTGTGGGGTTAACACAGCAGTGTTTATGGGGTTAACACAGCAGTGTGTGTGGGGTTAACACAGCAGTGTTTATGGGGTTAACACAGCAGTGTTTATGGGGTTAACACAGCAGTGTGTGTGGGGTTAACACAGCAGTGTGTGTGGGGTTAACACAGCAGCGTTTATGGGGTTAACACAGCAGTGTTTATGGGGTTAACACAGCAGTGTTTATGGGGTTAACACAGCAGTGTTTATGGGGTTAACACAGCAGCGTTTATGGGGTTAACACAGCAGTGTGTGTGGGGTTAACACAGCAGTGTTTATGGGGTTAACACAGTAGTGTTTATGGGGTTAACACAGCAGTGTTTATGGGGTTAACACAGCAGTGTGTGTGGGGTTAACACAGCAGTGTTTATGGGGTTAACACAGCAGTGTTTATGGGGTTAACACAGCAGTGTTTATGGGGTTAACACAGCAGTGTTTATGGGGTTAACACAGCAGTGTGTGTGGGGTTAACACAGCAGTGTTTATGGGGTTAACACAGCAGTGTTTATGGGGTTAACACAGCAGTGTTTATGGGGTTAACACAGCAGTGTTTATGGGGTTAACACAGCAGTGTGTGTAGGGATAACACAGCAGTGTTTATGGGGTTAACACAGCAGTGTTTATGGGGTTAACACAGCAATGTGTGTACGGTTAACACAGCAGTGTGTGTGGGGTTAACACAGCAGTGTGTGTGGGGTTAACACGGCAGTGTTTATGGGGTTAACACAGCAGTGTGTGTGGGGTTAACACAGCAGTGTTTATGGGGTTAACACAGCAGTGTTTATGGGGTTAACACAGCAGTGTGTGTGGGGTTAACGCAGCAGTGTTTATGGGGTTAACACAGCAGTGTTTATGGGGTTAACACAGCAGTTTGTGTGGGGTTAACACAGCAGTGTGTGTGGGGTTAACACAGCAGTGTTTATGGGGTTAACACAGCAGTGTGTGTGGGGTTAACACAGCAGTGTGTGTGGGGTTAACACAGCAGTGTGTGTGGGGTTAACACAGCAGTGTTTATGGGGTTAACACAGCAGTGTTTATGGGGTTAACACAGCAGTGTGTGTGGGGTTAACACAGCAGTTTTATGGGGTTAACACGGCAGTGTGTGTGGGGTTAACACAGCAGTGTGTGTGGGGTTAACACAGCAGTGTTTATGGGGTTAACACAGCAGTGTGTGTGGGGTTAACACAGCAGTGTTTATGGGGTTAACACAGCAGTGTTTATGGGGTTAACACAGCAGTGTGTGTGGGGTTAACACAGCAGTGTTTATGGGGTTAACACAGCAGTGTGTGTGGGGTTAACACAGCAGTGTTTATGGGGTTAACACAGCAGTGTGTGTGGGGTTAACACAGCAGTGTTTATGGGGTTAACACAGCAGTGTTTATGGGGTTAACACAGCAGTGTTTATGGGGTTAACACAGCAGTGTGTGTGGGGTTAACACAGCAGTGTTTATGGGGTTAACACAGCAGAGTTTATGGGGTTAACACAGCAGTGTGTGTGGGGTTAACACAGCAGTGTGTGTGGGGTTAACACAGCAGTGTTTATGGGGTTAACACAGCAGTGTTTATGGGGTTAACACAGCAGTGTTTATGGGGTTAACACAGCAGTGTTTACGGGGTTAACACAGCAGTGTGTGTGGGGTTAACACAGCAGTGTTTATGGGGTTAACACAGCAGTGTGTGTGGGGTTAACAAGACAAAGAGTCTGAACACATACTAAATTGCTTCATTCCTCCCCTTGCACTGAGTGTGTTCCTGGACCACTCACGGATGAGGTGCCAAGGTGCCCAGGTGGAATTGCCAGCTGGCAGGACCACTGCCAAGGTGCCAAGCTGGTATTTTTCCCGTGAGGGGGATCGGGCAGGGTGGGTGTCCTGTGCGGGTGCAGGGGAGTATGGGCGGGGGACCCCCGGGGGACCCCCCCCCCCCCCCCCTTTCGGTGAGCTGAGGCTTTGTGGTGTTCGGGGGTCACGTCGGGGAATCGATAGATTGGGATGTCACTCCTGCATTGAGGACTTCCGGCGGGCGGGTCTCCTTCGTGCAGGAAACGGGACTAAGTCCGGGCTCACCGGGGAGTTCCCCGCTGTGGCCCCGAATCTACCCAAATGAGAACAGAGTCACGTTCGATAGCGTGGGCTTTCCCGGTGCTCCAAGCCTGGGAAACACCCGGCTCGTGTTGGCAATGTTCCCATTCGGGTAGAACGCGCCCAGAGCGTTTTTTTAGCCAACATTGGTTAATACCTTCAGTTCAAAAACCTGTTCCTGATTTATTGTGGAAGCTCAATAATTTTAAAATGTAAGGTTTGGAAAATGCAACAATGATGAACTTTTGACTGATTTACAAGATTATTATTTTGTGTTTGTATAGAAGTTATCAAAGACTATATGAGTTGGTAATGCAAAAATATTGACACTTTGCATCTATGTCACGTACACCGAGCCGGTGATTTTCAGAACATTAATTTTATATGAACAGAAGTTAAAAGCAGGATCACAAAAATTGGATATTCCTCCTCTGTGTTTACGCCCCCAGACCACGGGCGAAATTCTCCGTTATCGGCGGAAAGTCCGCCGATCGGCGCAAAAAACGGCGCAAATCCCACTTGCGTCACACTGGAAAAATGGGTCGAAAGTCTCCGGCCCGAAATGGGCTAGCAGCGACGTAACGGGATCCGCGCTTGCGCAGTGGTTCACGCCGTGCAGCGTCATACGCGCCGCACGGCGTGACGGCTCATAAGGCCCCGCTGCTCCCCCCCACCCGACCGGAACACCCGACCGCAACACCCGACTGGATGGCTAGCCGCCACTCAGCCCCGAGGTTCGAGTCACGCGATGTGGAGGCGCTCCTGGACGCGGTGGAGCAGAGGAGGGACGCCCTGTATCCCGGGCACGGCCGCAGAGTTGCCCCACGCCACAGCCGGCGTCTGTGGAGGGAAGTGGCAGAGGCCGTCACCGCTGTGGTCCTGACACCACGGACAGGCACCCAGTGCCACAAGAAGGTGAACGACCTCGTCAGAGCAGGCAGGGTGAGCCTCCCCATATCCCCCCCTCCCCATATCCCCCCTCCCCCATATCCCCCATATCCCCCCTCCCCCATATCCCCCCTCCCCCATATCCCCCATATCCCCCCTCCCCCATATCCCCCTTCCCCCATATCCCCCCTCCCCCATATCCCCCATATCCCCCCTCCCCCATATCCCCCCTCCCCCGTATCCCCCCTTCCCCCATATCCCCCTCCCCATATCCCCCCTCCCCCATATCCCCCTCCCCCATATCCCCCCTTCCCCCATATCCCCCCTCCCCATATCCCCCCTTCCCCCATATCCCCCTCCCCCATATCCCCCCTCCCCCATATCCCCCCTCCCCCATATCCCCCCTTCCCCCATATCCCCCCTCCCCATATCCCCCCTTCCCCCATATCCCCCTCCCCCATATCCCCCTCCCCCATATCCCCCCTTCCCCCATATCCCCCCTCCCCCATATCCCCCCTCCCCCATATCCCCCATATCCCCAAGTGAATCCAGCCCTAACCTTAACCTCTGCAATGCACGCGCAACCGATGGCGTGCATTCATATACCTGCCTAACAGTG